>NC_052615.1:29370266-29484136 GCF_016545825.1 Eucalyptus grandis | reverse complement strand
GAACACGATCCAAAGTGAAGCCTTGCCTTCAGCCACCCAAAATCTAGAAATTCTCCTCAGTGCTCCACGATCGAAAGCCCTCCACGGTCGGAGACATGATGTCGAGCGAAAGCCCCTGCCAAGAAGCAGCCGCTGGAGACGAAAAAGCGAACAAATGCCGTGCTACGCTCGCCAATCAGCCCCAATCACCGGCCCATATCAAACTCTCCTGGTCCCCCTGATAAAGATGGGCGGCGGTTCAACTTCCTCACGTTTTTGCACAAAATCTTGAAGTAGAGACACGTTTAATGTGAGGGGCTCATCTCCTCTCAAGACTTTCCCCCGGATCGAGTTCCACAATCCTAAAAACGAGGAAGCTATCGATAGTTATTGAAGAAATATGTCACTTAGATAAGCATTTCAAGTCCTCGGCTTTCCCACGCATGACCCTTTCCAAAGAAAATCTCAAATTTGAAGTCCAATCATATAAGAAGGCTGACTTACGAAACTACTATCCAGAAAATCAATAATCATCGGCACATAAAGGGCAACTGACCATGCATGAAGACTATTGCCAAATGTTACGACAAGCAGACATTTATCGCTGGACATTCTACCGTTTGTCAAGATTTGGATTATCACCCGTCAATCAATATCAAACGGTAATAATTACTTTCATCTATTAAAAGAGACCGTACGAATTGCTTTCCTAAATTTTCAACACTCGAATAACTTAACCACTTGAGGACCAATCTAAATCATAAAACCTGCACGGCTAACTCGTATTCCTTGGTGTAGGTTCGTCCCTTGATGTAGGCTTCGACGAATTTCTTGAGACCGGACCGTCGGTCGGTGCCAAATGTACTAATTGACTTTATGTCGAAATGAAAAACTTTATCTTTTGAACCTCGAGCAGACTTAGGCACATAAAAATCAAAGCTCGAATTTTAAAACCGAAAAAGCCGTTGCAAAAGCGCCTACAAAGTGTCAGTCCGGATTACTGGGTGGACCAGGCCGAGGCCTCAATGAATAAAAAAAAACTAGGGGCTACGTATGGGCTCGGCGGCTACGTATGGGAGAAAAGGGAGACACTTTCCTCCTCTTATTATTACTTCTCTTGACCCGAAGGACATAAATTCAGCTGATCGCGAAGCAAAATTGAATAATTAGGCAACCCAATTTGATGTTATCATTACCTTACACTGAATTTCGACCTTTACACAATTGATTCGTTCCATGTAAAATCTACCCATCTTTCCACGAATGGTCTCATGCTATGATAATACCGGCATCTTGAAAATAAATGGCTTTGTGTTTGCCACGTCAGTAGCTCCCTAAAGAATAGGTCAAAAATCCTGATTTAGGGAATCTTCGGTGCAGTGCAATGAGCGAAATAAAAGCTCCGGGTCATTCAATTTAAAGATTCACCAAACTTCAGTTGATAGTTTGACTCGATTTGGTCTTATTTATTGATAGGAAGTATTTTGATCTCGATGCGCAAGGACAATTAGGCAATAACCACACAAAGACAGACAACTCGGTAGCTGGATGAATCGTCATCTTAAAGAGTGAGCATAGCAAAGATGTTCATCATTTCCTCACCGAGGCATTCATAGGGGTCTTGCCAGTACGGCCTATTAACCCCCTCAAATCTTCTTCAATGCACTCTCTCTCCTTTCTCTCTCTCTCTCTCTCTCTCATGCACACCCTAACGCTACAATAATAACTCAATGCTACACCTCTCGAAAGGTACAGTTGTCACATTTGCTTGTGTTTGTACATGAGTGTACTAGTGGGAAAATGGCAGAATTAGATGGGGCATGGAAACCCAGTAAAAAATGAGCTAGATATAGAATCTACTTTTGAGGGTAGCCCATTTAAATTTTGCAGCCCTTTCAGTAAATACGCATGTATATATTTTCCTTTTCATATGACTCTGAGTATCTGAAAATTCTAATAAGATCGAGGCAAAATTTTCCCATTCCACATGTATTTGGTGTCTATGTCTATGCTTTTAGGGGGTATGGTGATTCGCTTTCGAATTGTTACCAGAAAAATGAACTATCACTTGAGCAATTCCCTAAATTTTCATATGAAAGTGTGCCATACGATGCTTAAAGATGGAGCTTTACAACGGGAGTACTATGGACTCCCAAGGGCTGACAATGACATCACCGCTATATTACAATAATCATACAAAAAGCGTTTCGTGATTGTTTACTCTTCCCACCTTTCCCCACGGCTATGCATATTTCCCATTCAAAAAAGCAAAGTCGAAGGCCCTACACGACCAAGAAAGAATGGTGGGCCGCTTGAGAAAATAAAAGTGAATTAATCAATCTATACATATGCTTTGGCCAAAGGAAAACATGCATTTTGCTCCTAATAGAGAATTCTGTGAATCTAAAATAGACGTGTACACAGTAAATTCGCTAGAGATCGTCCCATTGGCTAAAAGTCATTATCGAATTGCGTTTTCGAGACCTTCTCCTTTTTCAATTTGTCAAGCTATAGTATCCTTGAAGGATTATATATGTCCGGGCAAATGAGAGTTTAAATGAATGTTAAGACATCTTGCTATATATTATATGCTAGCACAAAGCCTTTTCGGGCCTTGTACTTCTTTGTCATTGAGAGAGCGATGCTTTTTAGAGGTACATGAAATTAACAATTAATGTCCACGTATATGCAATTATACTCATATGTAATTGTCCCAATGTTATAACTGAGTAATGCAAACATATACACAATTATAGGGATGCATCAAGGCGAAAAAGATCATGATGATAGCGATTGCAAAGAAGTCGGCTTTTATTCAGCCACTAGCACGCTCTTTTGAGGACACAAAGCGGGCGACATTCTTCATCTCTTTCCAGACTTTCACAATCTTTTTTCTCGTTGTTCATACCAATGAGCAAGGCTGCTTGCGAGGTGATTCTTTTCTTTTCGAGGAATTCTTGCGAGGGTTTTTCTCAAAGCACACTAACTGGGGCACGATTAATATTTTTTACTCGAAGATGTCACTAGCTTTTATGTTTTATTTCTCCTTGGAAATGCTACGCATGTATCGATCAAAGCCAATCCTCTGTTTTAGCGATCACGTATTCGTGGGCACGAACTTGAACCACTGGCCCTGTGGATTCTCCATGCACCCAGAATCATCATCAACGCAGATGCACTTCCTGGTCAAGACCAAGGAAGATTCATTCGACTTCTTCTCCCAGCAGAGGCGGTTCCCATGTTCATCCGTGGCTGCTACGTGAAGCTTCGAGTTGGAGATTGATCTCCAAGCGCTTCGCTGGCTCGAGCAGTCGTTGGAAAGCGCCGGCGGGAGCCCATCGCCGAGGGCTTGAGGCAGAGAGGAGTGCCCATCAACCTGATCGGGCCGCCGTCTCGGCAGTGGCTCCACCTGCTCCAACGCTGGCGCTCAGCCGTGCCAATCTCGTGGTTGTTATTTGCTCGGATGCAGAGGCCGCTTTGCGGGTGGTACATGATGTGAGGACATGGGTGAATTGGAGCTCGGATCTGCCCAAAGAGAGTTTTGATTAATTAATTAGGTACATGACTGATACTTGTCGCTAGATTCATGACCAAGTCATTAGAAAAAGTTTGGCACTTTCTATGGATTTTAGCACCTAAAAGATACCCAATATATTTTTTTTTTTCAGAGAAAAAACTGAAAGAGTCTCAAGTACGATTAAGAAAATGCTTTACCCATATGGTGTTTCACTCAATGTCCCGACAACCTTAACTATTAATTAACATTTTTTTTATAAATTAACATTTGAGATTTGTTGAGACGTCGAACGAAACACCTGTACAAATAAAAGGTCCACGACCCATTTTAAATATTCAAGCAACAAATCACCCCTTGAATCGTCGTCTGCACTTGTTGAAACCTCTCCCCAAACTTTGGGTTTCGGAGCCCATCCCAATTGAAATCGACCACGCCGAAGGTCTTTTCAGGCCTGACGACTGCAATGCCCACAAGGCCCAGTCCAAGTCTTTCCCCGCGGCGTACCCCATGAAGCAGCTCAGTAAACAGTCATCAGGCCCGGCTTTTCCGGTCTGGTCAAGCCCCAACTCACCTAGGAACAGCGGGCCGCGCCGGGGCCGCTCGAGAGGAACCCAACTTGGTCGTCCATCCTCTGCCCGGCGTCGTGCAGACCCGGTCCACGGGCTGGACCTCCCAGATCTTCCGGTCCCCTCTGAACGAGTACCGGTGGGATTCTGGACCGGTTTGCGGCCCCAGGGAGGCCCACGGGCCTCTTCCGCAGGAAGCCGAGATTGAGGCCCAAGTCAGGCCCGAGAGGATGACCAGCACGTTCGGGTTGGCCCGGTGGACCTTGGTCGCTGCAGTGCGAATGTACTGGTACCAGTCGCGCGCGGCGGAGCTCATTTCGCACGCTCATTCCCACCACCTAAGATCGATAAGCGAGAGTTAAAAAAAGGGACACACTGCAAGAGCCAGAGAATCACACAATTCGCAAACTCTCTTCACGTGCTTCAAAGCCATGTCTCTCTCTTTCTCTCTCTCTCGCTGTGGACTCACTTAGTGGGTACAATAATTGACAAATGAACGGTCGGACAAGGTTGGGCGCTGCACGCCCGAATGTTCCAATCAGTCTAGGCGGTCCCCATTGCACAAGAGACAATATTCGGAGGAAAAAAAGACCTCTTTTGCACAGTTGACTAATGGATTTTTATTTTTCCCAATACGAATATGTCGTTTTGAAATAATGAATCCCTCTATGCAGTGCTATATGCATAATCTCTAAAAATCGACTTTCTTTTTTCATCTTTCATGACACTAGTTCAATAATAATTCATTGCCAATCAAAAATGTCACTATCGATTCTTATCATCAATAATTGATATGCTCCGTTGTTGGACGATGGTTTCATTAGTGACGCGCCTAGCTCTTTCAGCTAAAGTGCTTGGCCACCGCGAGGAGTCCTCTCAGCCACTCTTCAGGTTGAAGTATTTGTCTCCGAAGAAGCTTCTCCCATCGTTGTAAGGACATCACCCGTTGGGCTTGCTCACTTGGTTGTCCAGTACCGCCATCACGCCTTGCTTCCCGAGCTTGTCCACAACAGTGGCGTAGGCCTCCACATGGGTCATGTTCAGCACGAGAGGGTTGCTCCTTGCCACCCTGCCTTTGGCCTCCGCCAGGCTTGATGGCCTAGAGGGTCTCCTCGACGGGCCAATTGCCATGGCCTGGCCGAGTGAACATGTAGGTGGCCCACATGAGGTGCAGAAATATGTCACCTGAGTAAGTGTTTCAAGTCATCGACTTTCCTATGCGCAACTCTCTTGAAAGAAAACCTCAAATTTGAAGTCCGATCATATAAGATGGCTCAACGGTGAAACTGCTATCCAAAAAATTAATAGTCGCCGAAGCATAAAAGGTAATTGGACTATGCATTAAGACCATTGCCCAATGTCATAACACGTTTATCAAGATATGATCATTGCCAGTCAATCAATATCAAACAGCAGTGATTACTTTCATCTATTAATAGAGACAGTGTGAGTTTCTTTTCCAAGTTTTCTATGCTCGAATAATTTAAGTACTTGAGGACCAATTTAGACCATAAAATTTGCACGCTTAACTTGCGTTCCTTGGTGTAGGTAAGCTTCGACGGTTTTCTCAAGATCGGACCACTGGTCGGTGCCAAATGTACTAATTGACATTATGTCGAAATGAGAAACTTTATCTTTTGAACCTCGAGCAGACTTAGGCACATAAAAATCAAAAAAACGAAAAAGCCCTTGCAAAAGCGCCTATAAAGTGTCATCCGGTTTACTTGGTGGACCAGGCCAAGGCCTCAATGAGATCTACCCATCTTTCTATGAATTGGGTTGTAATACTTGTGTTGAAATAATGTTGACATCCTGAAAATAAATGGCTTCATGTGTGCCACGTCAGTAGCTTGCTAAAAAAAATAATCAAATCCCGATTTAGCGAATCTTCGGTGATTTGACGAGTGAAATAAAAGCTTTGAGTCATTCGGTTTAAAAATTCACCAAACTTCAGTGGAAAGTTTGACTCAATGATCTTGATCTTAATAAGCAAGGACAAATAGGCAATGACTACACAGGAAGAGAGACAACTTGGTAGCTGGATGAGTCGTCTACTTAAAGGGTGAGCCTAGCAAAGATGTTCATAATTTCCTTGCTGAGGCATTCACAGGGGTCTCGCAAGGACAACCTATAAGCTATAACCCCTCAAATCTTCTTCAGTGCACTCGTTTTCCTCTCTCTCTCTCTCTCTCACGCACACACTAACGCTACACTAACAACTCAATTCTCCTCCTCTCGGAAGGTACAATTTCACATTTGCTTGTGCTTGTACAGGAGTGTACTAGACTACTAGGGGAGGAATTGCAAAAATAAGCATCTTGAAAGCAGAAAGCGTGAGGAAATTAAGTGAAAAATGAGGTTGGGGGCAACTCATTTAAATCTTGCATTCTGTTCATTAGATACGCACATGTGTATTTTAATTTATGACATCAACAAGATGTTTATGACTCTTTGAGCATCTAAAAATGCTCATTGGATGTAGTAGTTTCCCATGAGTAATTAATGTAGACGTTCCTGGCTATCTCTATGCTCTTGGGATGTCTTCAAAAGAATGTGTAAGCATGGTGATTCAATTTCAAATATCGAGTTAGAAAGATGAACACACTTATCACTTGAGCAATTTCAGTGTGCCATATGATGGTTAAAGATGGAGCTTGAGCTTAGGGTTATCTTAATCCTACAAAAGCAAAGTCAAAGGCCCTACAAGACCAAGAAAGATAGGTGGGCCGCTTGAGAAGCTAAAAGTGGATTGATCAATCTATACATGCTTTGGCCGAAGAAGAACATGCATTTGCTCCTAATAGAGAATGCTATGAATCTCAACTAGATGCGTGCACAGCAAAATCCCCAGAGATCATCCCATTGGCTAAAAGTCAATATCGAGTTACAGCATCAGGACCTTCTACTTCGATAATTTATCGAGCTATAGTCAATAAGAGTTTAGAATGGATGCTAAGACGTCTTGAGATATGGTATACTTGTGTAAAACCTTTTGGGTCTTGTACTTGTCATTGAAAGAGTGGTGTTTTTTAGAGGAACATGAAATTAAAAAAAATTAATACAAACGCATATGCAATTATACACGTATGTAATTGTCCTCATGTTAGAATTGAGTAACGCAAGCATACACGCAATTATAGGGATGTATCGAGGTGAAAAAGATCATGATGATAGCGATTGCAAATAGAAGTAGGCTTTTATTCAGCCACTAGCACACGCTCTTTTGAGGACACAAAGTGGCCGACATTCTTCATCTCTTTCCCGACTTTCTCCATCTTTTTTCCTCGTTGTTCATACCAATGAGCAAGGCTGCTTGCGAGGTGATTCTTTTCTTTTTTCCCAGGAATTCTTTGGCGAGAGTTATTCTCTAGGCACTTGCTAACTAGGGCACAATTTATATTCTACTTGAAGACGTAGCTTCCTATGCTTTATTTCTGTCCTTTGAAATGCTACGTACGCATCATGTATTCGTGGGCACGAACTTGAACCACTGGCCTTGTGGATTCTCCGTGCACCCGGAATCATCATCCACGCAGATGCACTTCCTGGTCAAGATCACGGAAGATTCGTTCGACTTCTTCTCCAAGCAGAGGCGATTTCCACGTTCATCCGTGGCTGCTACGTGAAGCTTTGAATTGGAGATCGATCTCCAAGCGCTTCGCCGGCTCGAGCAATCGTTGGAAAGCACCGGCGGGAGCCCGTCGCCAAGGGCTTTGAGGCAGAGAGGAGTGCCCATCAGCCTGATCGGGCTGCCATCTCGGTAGTGGATCCACCTGCTCCAATGCTGGCACTCAGCCGTGCCGATCTCGTGGTTGTTATTTGCTCGGATGCAGAGGCCGCTTTGCGGGTGGTACATGATGTAGGACATTGGTGAATTGGAGCTCGGATCTGCCCAAAGAGAATTTTGGTTAACTAATTAGGTACATGACTATACTGTCCCTAGATTCATGACCAAGTCCTTATAAAAGGATTTTAGCACTTAAAGATACCTACGAATATCAATCTAAAGAGGAGTCTCAAGTACAATCAAGAAAATGCTTTATCCCATACAGTGCTTTACTCAATGTCTCGACAAACCTTAACCGTTAATTAATTTTTTTATAAATTAATATTGGAGATTTGTTGAGACATCAAACGTAACACCATAAAGATAAAAGGTCCATGACTCATTTTAAATATTCAAGCAAGAAATCACACCTTGAACCATCGTCTGCACCAACTGAAACCTCTCCTTAAACTTTGGGTTCCGGAGCCCATCCCAATTGAAATCGAGCACCCCGAAGGTCTCTTCGGGCCCGACGACCCCTTGCCGGTAATAATAGCTCCCCTGCAGTGCCCACAAGGCCCAGTCCAAGTCCTTCCCTGCTGCGTACCCCATGAAGCAGCTCAGGAACCGGTCATCAGCCTGGCTTTTCCCGGTCTGGTCGAACCCAAACTCACCTAGGAACAGCGGGACCGCACCGGGGCCGCTCGAGAGGAACCCGGCTTGGTCTTCCATCCTCTGGACGGCGTTGGCGCAGACCCGGTCCACGGGCTGGACCTCCCAGATCTTCCGGTCCCCGCTGAACGAGTACCAGTGGGCTTCGTAGACCAGTTTGCGGCCCAAGCTCAGGCCCACGGGCCTCTTCCGCAGGAAGCTGAGATCAGAGGCCCAATTTAGGCCCGAGAGGATGACCAGCACGTTCGGGTTGGCCTGGTGGACCTTGGTCGCTGCAGTGCGAATGTACTGGTACCAGTCATACTCGTTTTGACGCGGGCCGCGGAGCTCATTTCGCACGCTCATTCCCACCACCTGAATTTGAAAAATAAGAGAAAAAAAGAGTCACATAGCAAGAACTAGAGAATTACAGAGTTTCGTAACCTTTCTCCTTACATGCTTCAAAACTGTCCCTCTCTCTCTCTCTCTCTCTCATTCTCTCATTTAGTGGTACCATAATTGACAAGTGAACGGTCGGACAACGTTGGGCGCTGCACGCCCACATGCTCCAATCTTTCTAGGCGGTCCCCATCATGCAAGAGAATATTCGGAGGAAAAACGACAGATAGAATATGTGGAAATAAATATGGTAGGAGTAACTCCATCTTCTTCTGTTTCCTTTGATTTTTTTTTTTCATTTTCCTGACGGCAACACCGGCGCATTGAAAACGAGAAAGAATGATGTAAGTGCGAGGATGTTATTTGCGTAGTCAACTAAATGGTTTTGCAATGCCACCGTGTCGTTTTGAAACAATGAATTCTCGATGCTAGCACGTTCTATAAGGAATATTCATGGTGTACATGATCGATGAAAATCGGCTTTCTTTTTTGTCTCTTTGATGTTGGCTGACGTGATACGAGTTCAATAATTAGTTCCCGACCAAAAATGTCACTATCCAGAGTTTTATTGTTAGTCCAGTTGTTTTGATCGATAATTGATATGCTCCATCGCTGGACGGTGGTTTTGTTAGTGACGCACCTGGCTCTTCCCGTTGAAGTGCTCGGCCACCGCGACGAGCCCTCTCAGCCACTCTTCAGGATCAAAGTATTCGTCTCCGAAGAAGCCGTTCCCGTCGTCATAAGCACAGCACCACTTGGGCTTGCTCACGTGGTTGTCCAGCACCACCATCACGCCTTGCTTCCCGAGCTCATCCACGACGGCGGCATACGCCTCCACATGCGTCATGTTCAGCACGAGAGGGTTGTTCCTCGCCACCCCTCCTTTGGCCTCTGCCAGTCCGAGGGAGTCGAGGGTCTCCTCGACAGGCTGGTCGCCGTGGCCCGGCTGGGTGAACATGTAGGTGGCCCACGTGAGGCGCACGCAGTTGAACCGCAGCCTCCGGATCTCAGCCACGATGACGCCCAGGGGCTTCTTGTCGAGGCCCTCCGCTAGCATCGGCTCCAGGTGGGAGGCCCAGTTGACGCACGGAAGCTTCATGCGCCGCCCCGTGGCCGAGTCGACGATCCATCTTCCGTTGGTTGAGAGAGGGAGCGGAGAAGTGAAGTTTATGGAGAGAACTAGGAGGAGGAAGAGAAAGAGGACGAGAGAGGCTTGTGAAGATGAAAATGGCATTTTAATGTTGACGGAGAGTGGTAGCAACTAGCTTGGACTCGACGTAAGGCCGAGAGAATCAAATCAGAAATGGAATGTCAGGTGTTGCTGCTCAAGTTCAACTGACATAAAAGACCCTTGACCATATATATAGCAGGGGGCTTGCAGCCATAGATTATATGTTACCCTCACGAAAGGTCCCGACAAAATCTTAGTTTAGGCAGACAAATTCCCTTTCCTTGAACATACGAATGTCGCTCCATCGTGGAAATACGTCGTGTGAACATTTGGGATCCTAATAATTCAGGAAGCAAAAGCGCTATGAACTACATCAGTTGTCAAAGCACTCCACAAATAAATGCGGTGTCGGCATGATTCATTTAACCTGTGTAGTTGGGGAATGGCGAAGACCAATTGCTACCAGGGTCGGCATCCTAGGAATGCTAGGTTGCTATTGCCACCGTCACCATCTGATCTCACAAATGATAACAAGAAAAGCCAACCGAGAACGTTTCGGCCCCAATTATTTATGCCCATAGAAATGACGAAAGCGTTCGAGAGATTGCCTTACTGGGTTGCCGACGAGAAGTGGATGAACATGCCCAACAGTTTCCAACTGTAGATTTTGAGAGAACAGTAAGTCAGACGATAAGCCACTCAATTTCTTTCGAGGTCTTCATCAGATCCCTCATCAGTGAGTTGTACCTAACACACAGACTTTCCAAAAGCAGAGGAAGAAAAGTAACATCACTAGCTGTCGTATTGAAATGGAAAACTAACTGAAGATTTCGGCAGAATGCTAAGTCCTACCAGAAGCCACTCAGTTTCTTTTAAAGGTCTCTACTAAATCATTCATCAGCAAATTGTGCTTGACATCCAGATTTTGCAACAGCAGAGAAGAATAATAATATCACTAGCCATCATATGAAATTGGAAAAGCAATGGCCTGCAAGCTCATCATGTCGAACATCTTTTGTGCAAAAATGTCACAAAGTCGTCAAAACAGAATAAAACTAAAGAGCAGCTAATCTGAGATAGCTGCAACACTGAGGATAACATGAATCGTATCCACCCCAAGGCAGACAAAATGTGACAGTCTTATTTCTCCAATTCAACTGATCATCCCAACCAATTCAGCCAAGACAATCCCAAATTTTACAATGTTACCAATAACATCAGTGAACGGCATGCCCCAATCTACTCCTAGATACCTTGCACTCTTCCATCTCCATAAAAAATTTCGTACTACCAAAAAGATCATGTTGCTGGGGCAAAAATCCATCCATGCATGCTGAACAGTGCATTGCCGAAACTGAGGGGACCATGCTCTACCATGCGTAACTGATAAGAATCTGAAATAAGAGGAGCTTATTTTTTCCTCTGGTCAGAGACTCTGGCTCCCATGATTTTACAAACAGGCTCATCTTTCGACTGAAGAAGCTTCAAAGCAGGGTGAACCTTGAGATCTCCCATCACCAACTTCTGGCCAACATCCAACTCACTCAAGTCCACATCAATATATGGAGGGATAATATCCACAGGGCACAGGTATTTAACTTTCCTCTTAATGGTATTTAAGGAAGCACCTGAAGAAATCATTAGGAAATTAACACTTCAAATTTTGACCAAAAAAAAAAGGGAAAACACTTCAACTAGACTAACCAGAGCCAGGGCCGTGAATAATGGAAATAAAAATGAACCACCACAACGAACCTATCCAACTCAAACTTTTGGATGTCGATTTCAAATGACGATTCACCAAAATAAGTGAGCTAACTGTTACCAGTGCAGAGAAACACTAGAAACTATTGAAAGAGTTCCAATTACAGTTCATCTTCCTAGACAATAGAGAAATTCTAAACCACAAAAAATCTCCACTTTGTGGCAGGTCTCTCCATCACCTGTAACTTCATGATAGTGGTGAGCCTTCATCGGACTAGCAGAGAGCTTCCATACAACTTGTGTACACGCGAACACATCCAAGAAGTATGCAGCACAGCTTTGCTTATTCAGTTATAGCACTCAGGTAAGCAAAATTTATCAATTTCTATTCACTCCCATCCTTGACAAGGAAGTACGTGTATTCCATTGCAGTTATGCTTTCAAGGACACCAACCTTAGAAACCAAAGATGGATTTGAAGAAAAAAATTAGCTAGCACCTCTGTCCAAATAATAGGGGAATCAAGTAATATGGACTTTAAGATCCATAACTACTTCCTTGGAAGAAACTAAGTCCGTGCGAGACAGAAGTTCCTCTTCCAGACAATGACCAAGGTGTCCTTCCTAGGACCCTTTTTTGATTATATAAACAGAACACTGCAAAAGCTCCGAATAAGTTATTGATTCTAATGACTGCAATGGTTATCAAGTTGAAGTGTGGTGAATGACTGCAAATAGTTATCAAGTTGAAGTACATGCACCACAACAGTTCAAGAATCATATTCTATTTTGATAAATTAAGTATAAACATGGTTCATGCTATGAATATGGGACAACTCTACTATAAAGAATCGAGTGAGACGAGAAGAGTTCAAATGCAGCGAAGATACATGTACAATCAGCCGAGAAATTATCACAATTCACATATTGGCATTGCTCATTCAGCTTGAGTTGTGAATCAAAATTCATCACATTATACCTTTTCTTAGCCCGGGACAGACATCATCTCCTCTGTATACGAGAGGTACTTCAACCTTCAAAAGAGCATGCGAGGGGGCTCTGATGAATGTAACATTTAGAGGTGCATCCGTACCTGAGTGCAGATGAAGCTGACACAATGAGGAAAAAGAAGGAATTTAGAGGTTTGGTCAAATAAGCTCCTAGTTATCGATTTTCTAACATCATAAACAATTGCCAATGTAATGCAATCCACCAGTAAAACTGGCGATAACACACCAAAAGAGAGAAAATGAACCCGTTGGCCTCTTAAAAAAATTAGTTAGTATATTGAAAATCATATGGATACCGCAAATGTTGACATTGAATAGGCCACTTCTGTTACCATAACTCACTAAATAACTTAGTATTTAGTCAGAGAATTGCAATTTGAGCTCCAACTGCAGAATTCAAACCCCACAAAATAGCAGAAAAACCTTGATTGTCATGAAAACATGAAATGGGTCGTCAATATAAAGGTGATTGCTGATTCCGCATTCAGTCAAGAGGACTCTAATTAGTTGAGGTCATTCTGAACAGGATAGAACATCAGAGAATCATCACCTTCTTTTTCCCTTTTCCTACCACCATCAATGTCAAACTAAGCTTATAATTATAGATGCCCAAAAATTTCTCAATAAGCATCAAGACTTCCACTTGCGATCATCCTAAGAAGAACAAACAACTACATTCTTCGCTAACCTTGCTAATTCTTAATCTGAAATCAAGAAACTGAATCCCACTTAAATCTCCACACTCTCCAGACCGCATTTCCCCACTAACAGCGGAGCCAAAAGAAACAAAGAGAACGAATTTCAACCGAATTTCAATTAAATTCCTCGCGCATTTAACACAAACACACTTCCTCGGCAACCAAGAAGCCAAATAAGAAAGGCCCCACCTTCCTCGGCAAGACCCGGACCTTCTCGACGACGTCGTCGGACTCGAACTCGGGCCGGACCTCCAGGTCGAAGAGGCGGGAGAGGAAGAAGGAGTAGCCGAGGTGGTTGACGAGCTTCCTGATCTGGCCGGCCCGGACGGAGACGAGCCGCTTGTTGCCCCCGTGCTGGCCGTCCTCCTGCTCGAACACGATGCCCGGGACGCGCCCGTGCTTCCGCTCCTTCGCGGAGGCGCTCGTGCCCGAGGCGGCGCGCGGGATCGCGAGGATGGTCTCGTCGTACTTGGGGTCGGGCCTGGGGAGGTCCTCGAGGTACGCGAAGGGGGAGGAGGAGGGGGATCGTCGGGGAGGGGCGGGGGCGGCGACGGCGGCCGACGCCGCCGCCGCCGTGTAGTGGCGGCGGAGGTGGTGGTGGAGGGACCTGGCGAGGGCGGAGCGACAGAGAATCATGCTTGGCCTCTGAGAAATGGAGAAAGACGATGATGGCTCGGAGCGTTTCGGGAGGGTTTTGGGGAGGGTTTGGGTTCATTGTG
Source organism: Eucalyptus grandis (assembly GCF_016545825.1). NCBI lineage: Eukaryota > Viridiplantae > Streptophyta > Magnoliopsida > Myrtales > Myrtaceae > Eucalyptus > Eucalyptus grandis. The sequence continues at coordinate 29,469,958 of NC_052615.1, read as the reverse complement.
GGCCGTTCGATTGGATGATAATTTGGGCCGGGCCTACTTGAGTGATGGGCTTTTATGGTGAGGCAGTATAGCATCTCTCTCGGCAGGCCTTTTGGGCCACCCAAAAGATAAAAGCGGTCGGCCCAGGCCCATAACAGGGCTGGGCCATTACGGGAGTAGGCCGGGCCTACTTGAATAATGGGCTTTTTGGTGAGGGAGTATAGCATCGCTCTCGGCAGGCCTTTTGGGCCACCGAAAAGATAAAAGCGATCGGGCCAGGCCCAGACTAGGGCCTGTAATTACGGGCCCTGGGCCGGCCCGTTTTGTCGGGCTTTGAATTCTAAGCTCGAAGCAAGCGATGCCGAAAAGAGACCCATCACTTGAGACTCCATTACCTTATCAATGGCATTGAATTCAATAGGGCCAGTTTGAAATCAAGGAAAATCTTTCGACAGGAAAAAAAAAAAAATTCAAGGAAATTCCAATGATCACTTTCATTTTCGGTCATGTCTTCAAAATTTACCATTGTTTCTCTCCAAAAATTATGATATACATGCATATGATCCTACACATAAGTCAGAAATGTTATTATTTTCTTTAATAATGATTTAAATGAAGGATCCGAAATTGTCATATCAATTTTAAAGAAGGCTTAAAATAATTATTGCTATCTTAAATAAGGATCTATTCCCGACGGTCGGCAAAATATTATCAATAATAGTTTCATCGTTTTTTGGGTTGGAAAAGGTTGTGTGCGGGAGGTGCACAATGGACAAACACAGACAGGGCGAGTTTCAAAGGTGGGGACGGTCCCGATCCCACCGTCGTCGGCGGCAGAATCTTTGGGCCCTCTAAAGGAAAAAAAGAGCGAGGGAGATTAGATTAAAAGATACTGAATATTTCCTCGCGTGAAGCCACGCCCTCGGGAGATTCTTGTCCATACACGCAAGGCACAGGGCCGTCCCATTTATTTAATGCATCCTTTTATAAAAAAAAAGAATTCACAAATAATAATTTAATTTTTTCCTATATATATATATATATATATACATTTCCTTAGTTGCTAAGGCTGTGATTTAGCTTAACGCGCCCAATTTGTGCGATCCTTCTGGAAACTGACCAAAACAATAAAATAAATGAAAAATAATATACCATATCGGCCACTAAATGCATTTTTTTTATAAAAATCAGAAATAATAAGTACCTTTTCCCCTATATATATTCCGTAGTAGCTAAGGCTTTGATTTACTTAACGCTCACAATTTATGCGATCCACCCCGAAGCTCACCAAAATAATAAAATAAGCGAAAAATATTAAATTATCATATCGGCCACTTTTTGAAAAATTCAGAAATAATAAGTACTGTTTTCCCTTGGTATGTGATCCACCCAGAAAGTTACCAAAACAATAAAAAATAAATGGAAAACACCAAAGTATCATATCCGGCCACTGAAGCGTGGGCCCCCACCCATCGCGAACCCGATCCACGTGTCGCGAATCCGGGGAGGGGTGTGTGATCCCGTCAGCCGTACACGCTCGTGTACCCGGCGCGCGCATGTGATCTCCGCCCTCCGATTTCAAAACCCACCCCACCACCTCGCCCCACCCGCCCCCGCATCTGCCACCTGCCCCCAGGGCCCCACCTTCGCCTTCCGGCCCCAGAGCAGCCTACGGACGGCCCAGATCCGTCCTCGCGATCCGACGGTCGATACCGCGTCTCTTATTGTACGGGCACCTGTAGTACATCATACGGAAGAGGATCGCTTATATACGGGGGCAGCAACGTTATTCCGGCTTTGCATCTTCTGCGCTGTTCTAGAGAGAGAGAGAGAGAGAGAGAGAGGGTTTCGGCGAGAAGGGAAAAAGCTTCCGAACGTCTGATTCCGATGGCCGATCACGAGGAGGCGAAGGGCGGCGAGTCTTTGCTCGAGAAGATTTCTGGCAATTTCGGCGGCGGCGGCGGCGGCGGTTCCTCGTCGTCCGATTCCGACGACGACAGGGTCGCGGAGGCGGCGGAGGCGGCCAAGGCCAAGGTCTACCGCCTCTTCGGCCGGGAGCGGCCCGTCCACCAGGTCCTCGGCGGCGGCAAGCGTACGTCGGAAGCGATTTTCGTTTCGTTTTTTTTCGTTGCCTCCGGCTTCGATTATCCTCTTTTCTTGCGCATTCGAAATGCGAATCTTAGCTCCGACCGCGACGGCGGTATCTGCTCTATGCCTATCTGCTCCGTGGCTCCTTTTGGTTGCTCATCTTTTCCCGTTAAATATGGAGATTTCGAGTTCTCAGCCGGCTCGGCGTAAGCGTGCGGATTTTTGTCGCTTTTTGCGGTCGATTTACTGCTTCCGATTATTTTAATTTCGCGTGCTGTCATGCTTGCCTTTCCGGTGTGTATTCATCGGATTTAATTGAAAGCGTTTGGTATAATTAAATAATTTCCTGTTATTCTTATGATTCTGATTGTCCTATATTTCTAGTTCTTTTCTACCTAATCGCGGAGGGAGGTTTGGAACTAGATCTGCTTGATTTCTGATAGCTAGTATGCTGGAGAGAGCGTTGGATCTTCGGGCTTTCCCATGGTTGAAACAGAGTGCCTGTAGGCAGATGCGTTATTCGTCTTAGTAGGTTTCCGAGCTACAGTATTTTTTTGTTTGCCGATGCTAAATTTGGTTTCTAAATGAAAAATTTAATCACTTGATACTGGTTGTACTTACTAGCAAATGAGATTTCATAATTGCGACGATGGGAAGTGTTTCAATTAATAGTAGAGAAAGAAAATTTTGGACCTGTACGTTTGAAATGCATACTGAACATAGTTCATTCAATTTGTCCGGCAAAACAGCGGCTGATGTGTTCCTATGGAGGAACAAGAAGGTATCAGCTGGCGCGCTTGGTGTTGTGACTGTGATATGGGCTCTGTTTGAGTTGGCGGAGTACCACCTGCTAACTTTGGCTGCCCACTGCTTGATTCTCACCCTGGCGGTCTTGTTCTTGTGGTCTAATGCGCACGCGTTTATCCACAAGTAAGTTTTTGAAGACTAAAAGTTGTGAACTTTTGTGATGGGACTGAATTGGATACGTGTAATAGTTTTTTGTTGCTCTTGTTTAGGAGCCCGCCACGAATTCCTGAAGTGTCTATTCCAGAGGAGCCAGTCTTACAATTTGCATCTGCACTGAGACTTGAGATAAATCAGGCGTTCGCAGTATTGAGGGATATTGCATCTGGGAAAGATCTTAAGAAGTTCTTATTAGTAAGTTCTTTTCTCGTTTTGGTGATGATGTGAATGGAAATGATTTTTGATACCCGTGGTTCTTATTTAATCTGAAGCAATATATTCTGGTGTTTGTCCTTTTGATTCTGGATTTTACTGATGGTCATGAATTTGATAATGAATTAGGTGATTGCTGGCTTGTGGCTCTTGTCAATCGCGGGCAACTGGTGCAACTTCTTGACCTTGTTCTACATAGGTAAGTGACTCGACTTGTGCAATCCACCTGTTATGAATAACTGGTGCTCATGGTAAACGTTTCTGTTGTGTAAACAGTCTTTGTATTGCTGCATACGGTGCCTGTGCTATACGAGAAGTTTGAGGACAAGATCGATCCATTTGCAGAGAGGGCAATGGGTGAACTCAGGAAGCAGTATGCTGTCTTCGATGCCAAAGTCTTGAGTAAGATCCCGAGGGGGCCATTTAAGGATAAGAAGAAGGCAGCCTGAATCTGTCTGACCCATGTTTTTTAATGAAAGAATTTGGTAGCTTTGGTGTTTTTGTCCATGATCTGTGAAATTTATATTTATCGTCTAGAAGCCAGTCTTTGGGTTCACTTGAATTGGCACAATTTACACCAGGGTGTGGAGCTGCTTATGGGTTTTACAAACTTTAGGGTCATATGGTCAATGCATTGTACATCGGTTGAATTTACTTTCTGGAGATATAGTTGTTAGTTTGGCTTAGTTTGGCTTAGCGCTTGTTATCGAGTCGGTAACGTAATCAAATGCGATTTAATAAAACATGCGACTTCCGGGAGGCAGAAGAGGTCTGGTTCCGGTGGAGGTCAGGTCATGGTAACGATGTTGGTGGAGAACTTCGCTGTGATTTTGGGTAAGTTTCTCTGCTGGATTTGTTTTTGATTTGCTGCTACAGATGGTGGATGAAGTTGGAAGGTTATGATTTGAGGTCCCTGTCTGGGTCGGTTCTCGGTATTTAATTGGGAGGACGAGTTCTCATCCTGAATGGAAAAGTTGACGGAGACGTTGTTGGATGACAGCTTCAGGTGTCGTGCCATTCGTCCGTGGAATGGGCTTTGGTTGAGCGGTCGACTTTAACCGACTTGTAAAGAAGTTGCTTGAAGAGCGACGTGCGCATGCTCTATTGACAAAGCTTGAGTGGAACAAGAACTTAAAGAAAACGAATCGATTATGCTGCGGCTGGCGGCCGTTTCCAAAGGCCTGGCAACGACGAAATTTGCTTGGTCGTCCTCGCAGGCTGTTTCTTTGACTTGATAAGGCAGGAAAACAGCCAGCTTGGTACTCGCTGTGCAAAGTAAGGGCCTGCCCATCCGATTAGAATAAGCCTATTCACTGTTTCAGTGGCCGATCAAAGGACAGATCGATGATGCCGTTTTGCCTACCGACACCTGCCCTCAATTCTTGCCACTCATTTTAGTCCCGCCAGGACTTCAGGTGCTTTCTCGCGGGCATCTGGTACTTTCGGAGGCAGTACGCCATTGACTAGGACGGTTCGTATCTGCATATGAACGTAATCAGATGTTTCGTGGACCAGCGGCATGTTATATTCAAAGTTCCAGGATCGGTCAGAGATGCAACCGCTGCATCAATCTGTGCCGACTCCTCGAAGTAAGTTGCCAAATGAGGAATCGATAAATTCGATTCTCCAGCCGACGAGCTCCTATTAGATGCAAAATCTACAGCAACCATGCTTAGTAAAAGCACGAAAAGCAGCACCAGTAACAAGCATATAGCTGCTCATGACTGAAGACAGGTAAATTCTTATTATTCTACCACTTTCGACATCTTGCACCGGTACTAGTTCCCGCAAAGCCCTGCCTACCTTTAATCCTACACAAAATAGTTCTACATCACCAGATGGTTCACTGAGAACGAAGTAAATTCTCTCTTGAGTGGTTCTTCGTCGTCGTTTTACTTATTTTCTCACACTATAAACGCTTCACCTTGGTTGGGCATCCATGGTTTCCAGCAACAAGCCACGGACCAGGTTTACAAATTGCAATCAGATCATCAGAATCTCATTATGGGACAGGTGACTCTATTTTGCAATTCCCTCGGCCTCAGAGGAAGTACGTTAACTGTTGCTTCTTCCTGGAACCGCCATCCCCATACAACTCGTTCCACTGTTTCAACTCGCTCATGATTGATCCCTCAGCTGCGAAACTGGCTGCAACCTGCGTGACATAAAGCGATAGAAGAATGGCAATTTCAGTATACTCCTCCAGGAAAAGAGTATGCAAAACTTTTCAATGAAGAAGTGATCACCGAGTAACTTCTGCAAATAAAAACACAAGGAATGGCATGTACAAATTAGCCAAGAAACTGCTACATTTCCAGCGTTGTTGGATGAAAAAGAAAGGGACAACACCAACAGGTTCAAATGCCTAGGTGGGCATCAATCAGTCTTCATTTCAGAGATGAAGAGAGAGTTGTTACCTGATTTTTGGCTTGCCTGAAATCTTCCATGTTCAGAGGCCTGAGAGTCACAGTTCTTTCCTCTTTACTTGCTCCTTTTGTATCCAGATTACCTTCTTCACCTGTCGCCCCTGCAGCTCTCTCCTGTTTCTCCTGCTAAGGATAGAACAAGACCCAGTCAATAATTACATTCACCAATCATCCGGATAGAGTTGTCGCAGCTTCGTCTATCCACTTCACATTGATTCACGGGCACTGTTAATGCGCTTACCGGCCCCTTTTCTCTTTCTTGCTGAATTAACTCCCTGACTGGCCGGTAGGCAGCTGTTGTGCACAAGTTCTGCAACAAAACAATCTTTGAGTCAATGACATCTAATCCACAACAAATCCTACAAGAACATGCCATGCAAGAGACAACCTTAAGATCACTTCCACTGTACCCTTCAGTCATGGTCGCAATCTCCTTCAAATCTAGTCCTTCTTCAACCCTCTCTTTTGCTACAAGTGTTCGAAGTATCATTTCCCTGTTCTCCAAGGTTGGAAGCCCGACCATGATCCTGAGCACAGAAGCAATCATCACTAAAAGCTTATCACATACCGTTGATACTTAAGTTGAAACTACTATACCCTTTTACAAGTACACAGGCAAGAGTACCTTCGCTCAAAACGTCTAATAATTGCTTCATCTAGGTCAAATGGCCTGTTGGTCGCAGCAAGCACGAGTATACGTTCACCTTGTTTTGTCAATAGGCCATCCCAATGAGTCATGAACTCATTCTTTATCTTCCTCATTGCCTCATGCTCCCCCACTCTGGTCCTCTGCCCTAGCATGCTATCCACTTCATCTACGAAAATTATAGTGGGGGACACTTTGGTGGCTAGAGTGAATAGAGCTCTGACGTTCTTTTCGTCCTCCCCAAACCATTTAGACGTTATGGTTGACATAGATACGTTAATGAAGCTGGCTCCTGCCTCTTTGGCGATAGCCTTGGCTAACATTGTTTTCCCGTACCAGGGGGTCCAAAAAGCAATATTCCTTTGCACGGCTTCAGAAGGCCGCCACGAAACAAGTCCGGTCTTCGAAGCGGGAGCATCACTAGCTCTTGAAGGGATTCCTTGGTCTCATCCAAAGCACCTATGTCGGCAAATGTGACCCCAATCTCATTCGCTGGTATAACCTCTGGCCTTATTCGCTTCTCAAATTCATTGTCAGGAGGTACTTCCTACAACAAAAACGATGAGCAAGCACACCTTCCATCCAAACAGTCTTTCAATGAAAGAGAGTCCTCGACATTAAAAAATTATTCCATTCTGAGATGCAACTAAAAAAATTCATCCTTTTCTATTGCAGTGCAATGGATTACTCTCATAAGGTTACCTGGACGAAATTTTGGAAAAACTACGACAAAAAGCATGAGTTAAATGACAACAAAAACTTACTGGATGTTTTGACGGTGTCACTGCACCATCACCACCTCTCTTTGAGACTGTTGCCGATCCTTTAGTTCCGTCTTTCGTCTCAGTTCCGCTTTGCTTCTCAGGAGTAGGGACTTGGCTTTTGTTTCTGGCTTCGCAGTGGCGTCACCTTCCGCTTTGGCTTCCTATTTGAGTCAAATGAGTACAAGAAACATGCAAATTTAGTTCTCTGCTTGATTATATTGACGTTCCAGCAACAGCTTATGCACAATGACAATGATACCTTTGACTTTTCAGCATGGGTTTCCAACTTCAACATATCTTTTCCACTAGATTTGCCTTCTTGGAATACGCTCAGTCCATGGGACAAACTGTCTCAAGTAAACTAATGACTCTTTAGCACACCAAGGAAAAGGAAATGGCTAAAAAAAATTTAAAAATAGCAACAAAAAATATTAATCTTGCCTCTCCAATGAAATGAGAAGTTTCCCATTCCTGTAGTCTGGATCCTTATTGTTCATCAAGTGATAAGATATAGCAGACATGACAATCTCTTCTATGTAATTACTCAGAACCATTGTATCAGCCACGCAAATCGATTCCAGGTCATCGCAATCGAGATCATTTGCTGAAAGCACTTCCATAATGTGAATTCGATTGTCCTGAACTTGGATCATCTTCATATCATCCTCCAACTGAGACTTCCAGCTGACAAGATGGTTTTCATCTTCTGGAGGCCTAATCTCGATGTTATAGGGGAAAAGAGCAGCAAGCCTATCATCTACCTCACTATAGTCATAATCCGGATCCAGAATTCGTGAGCCAAGGATGAGGACTGATCCAGACAGCTTCTTCAGCATTTTTTGAAAAAAGTTGTATATCCTCTGTGATCTACATAAAAGCTTCTCAACATCCCTGAGATACAGCACTATGGGGCTGGCTTTTGATACAAATGCCAACACCTGCAAGAACCATCTATGGCATTAGATCATAAAAAGAAGAAAATAAAAACTTAGTTCCTGACTTGGTGCGATGTTACTGAAATACTGTAATGGCTCAACAGGGTCCTGAAATATGAATAAAAATGACAGATTGATCCCAAAAAAAAAAAAAAAAAAAAAAATACCTTGTAAAGAGATTGAATAAGAAGCTTCTCATCAAAAGACAAGCTGCTTGTGCGCTTGAGAGGAGCTAAAATAGACGGCATAACATGAGAAGCCAAATAAGAAACAAGACTCTCACAGACGAAGGAAGAACTCTCTAAATAAGTATGAAGGGCACAATGAAATGACTATTGCCAATGAATATGGTAAAAATTCATCATTATTCTGGGTTTTTCCATAAAAACCAATCATCTATGTGTCCACCATGAAATCACTAAAAGCTTTCAAAATCTTGAGTTCCACCAAACAAAACTACACAGAAAATGATCAAAATCTTAGCCAACAATGTAGAACCAATTTCCCACCCTGCAAAGAACAAAATTTGAAAGACTAGACCATGGCATATCAGTCATTCTATCATGAATGAAGAAATTGCACAAGAGAAATTATGAAAGTTAATCAGCTTATGCCTAGAATAATCATGATAGAAATGCCATCTTTTTGTATCCAACTAAGAATTAGATGCAAGAGAAGGCGTAGCTTAGTGAAAGTCATGCATGCAAAAACCACATTTTGCTTATGTAGAAGTGAGCTCTATGACAGAGAGAGTGCCAAAACTCCAAGAATAGTTTATACCAATGCATAGTGCTCTTTAGGAAAAGAAAATTACGAACTCCTCCTTCTGGGCCCACCCAGAGCTAACATTATAAATAACTATGAGATCTTGAAGTGATTTGGAGTTAAGGACTCCAGTCAAGGTGATTACCCAACAATTTACCACTTTAATAACAAATCACTCAAACAGCAAACATCATGGAAAAGTGCAGTGAAGAAACCTGGATTAGAAGGAGCAGATTGTGTCGCAAGGTTAGTGATAGTAGCCGAGGCAGAGGCATTTCTACGAAGCTTTGGTGGATTGCAAGGACCTTCCGTTCCCCTGGAATTCCCAAGCATGCTTATACATGTAGATGTAAAAATAATATCGACAGTAGAACAAGAAAGCAAATACAATATATATGTTTCCTAATACCAACAGAGATAACTGCTTAGGATTACCTTGATCCAATGTCCACACCACTGTTTTGCCTCCATAAGTTCCCTGCACGAAAATGTTGTTGTAGCTAAGAACTGCTAGCAAACCAAGTAAGCTTATGAAAGTCAATTTCAGCATTGTCAGAAGAATGCTCCAACTACTTATCCAGACAGAGCTTGCGACCTCTACATGAGTTCTAGTCAGTACCCTTTAAGAAGAAACCAAATGTACTGATGAACGACTCATTCAAATGGTGAAACAAGGAGAGAAAAACTAAAAAGGTCCAACTACCCTTGACCAGGGATTGATGAAGCCCAAATAAAAGGACAAACAAAGCAGCAACTACTCCTATACTAAATCACCCAGTGCACCAGATAAAACCTCTGATCCAAGATGTCTATCATCATAATATCTTGACCAAACTTTAGATCCATGTTCTTAAAAAATTAATGCCCATGGTACTTCACCAATCTATGTAAAGAAAAGACAGATTAGAGTCCAAGAAAGCATGGATCCTAGCATTGCTTATTTTTCAGGACAGCTCAACACTGCTTATGGAAGAATATTATACAAGGCAACACCGCCTCATGATTCTTTCTGCTAAAAGCACTGCCTAATATGTGATATGCATGTTCGACGAAAAAGAGCCACCTCTAAAAATAACATAAAATTCTGACTGCAATAAATAAATAAATAACAAAAAAAAAAAAAAAAAGATAACATAAACCTCTAAGCAGAAACAAAGCCACCACCTTGGCATACCTTTTGCTTCCTCCTTTTGTGGAAGGATTGAAAAAGATCCGAGTAAGCCAGACAACCGCTCCAGTGTTGACTCGGATGGGGATCTTTTGAAAGACTAGATAGCAATAATACAAATAAATATGAACAAATCTGAAAGCCAAAGTTTGTCTAGTATACTAAAGCATATCGAATCACGGTGTATTGACCAATCAGCAAACACGTCATCATTAGTAACCAACGTCCATTTTCAAGTGCTTATGTGTTGGATCAAGTAAAACAAGTATACAAGACAACAAAATTGATGAAGTTAAGATAAGAAAACAGATGGACATACATATTCTTTGTTCCCAGTTCCATATTTACTCTGGATCTGCAAGGAACATCATAAATCATAGAATGAAAACAAAACCAAAACCAACATATATACATTTACTCCATATACCTACCTTCAGAGAAAAATCCGTCACATCTAGCAGCAGCAACTTGGCTTCGAAGTAATGGGCAAGAGCCTTGGCAAGCATTTGTTGGTAAAGCTCTTAAAGTCATTATGAAAGAAAGAACAATTATTTTAGAGTCTGCAACGACAATGCTCAAACCAACATATTGATATATGATAGATTCACAACCAACCTGCAGGTCCAGAGAGCAAAATGGCTCGACTAGCAGGTGAAAGATTTCTTGTGTACTTAGAAACTTCAGCATGCTTCAAATGAACATACGCAGCACTTGTCAGCAAAACTCGTGTCTGCTCACTGTTGTTGCAGTTGGAATATGAGGAAAAAGGTAAGTAGCCATGAAGCAACAAAAGTGGGGGAAAAAAGAAAAGAAAAGAAAAAGCCTAGATAGCAGAAGTCAAGGGAAGGCCTCAAAGTCTCAAGAAACAAAGAATCATGAATACTCATCAAAGACATAGAGAATCTCACCAGAAACCTCCCACTCTATAAAAAGTTTGATATACACTCACGAATACTTTTACACGAGCTGTAGCATCTCCATGATAATTCAAGTTCAAATCAAAAATTCAAATGATAAAACCCATTTCTCCCCATAAACCCTTGACCATTGTGAGAATTTTCACAAATACATGTGACGTGGGAAATTCAGAATGCCAAATAAATCCCCAGAAGCTCTCAACATGAACCTTAAGGCCTGAAGTCTCATTCATCTATGTCCCCACTCAAACCCTAATAGTAGTAGTAGGAGTATAGAGTTATCTGTTCTTCAGCTTCTCTGCAAGCTACAGTAGCAGGAGTTATTGAGGATGGGAGGTGGAATTTGTCAGCTGCTAGATTAGATGATATGCGATTGGTTCACTTAGCATTGTGCAAATTTCCTTCTCCAAATGCAGGGCAAGCAGAAATGGCGATATGGAAGGCAACTTCTTCAGAGCAATTCTAGGTCAACAGTGCATGGAGTGGTGCTAGAGCTAGAACAAGCAAGGTATTTGGCATTAATTTAATTTGGTTTACCCCATATATTTCTAAACAAAGCTTCATTGCCAGCTTCCTATTTTGCATAAGCTCTCCAGTAAGGATAGATGAAGAATGTTGCTATCAATAATGACTCTGTGCTTTATGGAGCTAATGTTAAATCAAGAAATCATTTTATTGTGGAGTGTATAATAGCTGACGAAATCTGGAGGAAAAGATATGAAAAATGTGGGATAAATAGAGGCTTGCTTAATTGGGATTCTGTGTTGCAATGAGCATGTACTACTTGAAAAGGTAAATCTATTCCATGTCTCATCTTCAAGGTTGCCTGGCGTGCAGCACTTTGTTATTTATGGATGGCCAGGCAAGAAGATCCATGAAGACAGTTTTATTGTTTTGAGCAATGATAAATTTTCCCAGATTCATTTCGATGTTTTGTGAAGATTTGAGGGAGAGAGAGAGAGAGAGAGAGAGAGTATAGGCTCTTCCTCTCAGCATATAGCCAATTGCAGGAACTGGAGGTTGATGCCATAGATGATTTGTTGCAATTTGAACATTTTTTGTAGCAGAGATCCTCTGATTTGTTTATTAAATCAATAAACCTCACTGCTTACCCATCAAAAAATATATTTGAAAAATAATTCTTTCAGAACAGCAACAGTTCACCTAAGCAATTGAAAATTATCAAAAAACCACAGATGCTGAAAAATCTGGATAAGAATGTTATATTCCTTAAGGATAGAAGGCAACAAAACCAAGAGCAGCAATTTACAGGAAAAAACAGACACACGTGAAGAGCAGGCCAGAAATCAATTTGCCAGGATTAGAGTAACATAGAGTTTCAATAGCTCGGATTGGGTATAATTACCTCCCAATAATATAGTGCATTTTTTTTGTCAATGATCACTAAAGACCAGACGATATTAGGGCAAACTCCTAAGAAACAAAAGAAAGGCAATGAACAAACTGGCCAGAGCTTCACTGAAAACAGACTTGCTTTATTCAAGGACGCCTCTTTTCAAAAGAAATTATCTGTATTCTGTTCATTCGCTATGTGTAAAATATCAGCAAGACATATCACAGTGATAAAGCTCCGCTGGAGAATCCAGAAAAAGAGTGTCGTTCCTTATCAGACCATGATTATATATACATTGGTCTTAGCCTGTAAGACCAAAAACAAATTAAATTTGGACCCAAATAATTTAAGCAAGGCCTCATTAGGACCAGAGTGCAAGAATCACCACTGTCGAATCAAGTGGGACCGGTGTACATGAGCACACAAGTATCATTACAGAAGTGGAAGATAAAAACACATTAAAAAGTGAGGCCCAGACAATTCTTTCAACTGTGTTTGTTCTGTTCTGTCTTCACAAGAATATACATTTGTTTGTTTAACACTGTTGGAATTGGGTTGAATTCACTTTTCTCTAAGAACCGGGAAAAAAAACTTTCTAAGCAGAGTGGAAACGAGAGAATGTCGATGTGACCTGAGATAGTAAGGGAACTGGTCGAAAGTGACTTTGCTCTCTCTGCCATCAACCACCAGCCTGAGCATCTCCTTCTCCACTCTCTCAGCAGTAATCGAGTCTGAGGAAGAAGCGTTACCTGCCCATTTGCTCACTGTCTGTCCTGATGCTATTCCAAGCCCCACTCCAACTCCTACACCTATTGCCGACAGCAATATGTGTTTCTGTTCCATTGCCTGTTCTTTCTTCCTTCCTCAACACTCAAGACCCTGCCAAAGGATCATCTTTTTAGTACACACGAACAGATAACCAAACCGGGCGTGGGCCTATTAAAGATCAGACAAATGGGTTCAGAGAAAGAGCACCCGATAAAATCCCCTGTTCTCCATATTTCCACTATTATTACTTACTAAAAACGTACAGGAAGACGAGAAAAAGTCGGTCTACCAGGGAAATAACGCTAGCAGGACAAGTGAAACTCAGGAGTAAATCCTCCAGAGGCAGAATTCATCCAAACGAAAAACAGAGACACCGCATCCAAAAGAAAAAAGAAGACTCGACCGCTTGGGAAGTACTCAGAGCATCCTAGTAACCCATAAAAACTGCAACTTTCAGAAAAGCGAGACAAAGAAACATGAGAAATGATATCATGGCGTCCCTGTGCGCGGTCCACACGTAGAACGCTTCAGACAAAACCCAAGAAGGGCGAGTGATAACTGATAAGCGGGCGCTAAAGATTTTACGTGCAAGAGCGGAATAAGCGGATCTTGCGAACCGCGAACGACCCAGAAGCGCACCGTTTGATGCGAGATGCGCGGCAGGTGGCGGAGAGGCGACGGTTTTGGGCTTTGAAAATGGAGGGGAGGGCAAGAGAGAGAGAAGATGACGATGATGAGGCGGTTCCTTCCCGCTATATAATAGACCCTGCTGGGTAGTTTACATCACCTCGGTTTTCATCAATATACAGAGAGAGAGTGAGTGTCCTTACGAATTGGCCAACGTGTCGGGTTCTTGAAGGCTTGTCATTCGGTACGACAGTGCAGTCTTCCCATTTCCCAACAAAGGTGGTGGCTACGGTGCGGCGTCCACGTACTTTTCCTCGGCACGATCGAGGGATTTGCTGCACGTACTGGGTTTCCTGTCCGAAGGCGCTTCTGATCGCCGGACAGCCCGGTTTTCCGAGCTCCATCGATCGTAATCATGTGAGTTTTTACTTAATCTGAACCTGCTCAAACGTCTGAGACAGATTTTGAATTCGATAGATCTTCTGTTAAAAAAATCGCAATGTCGTTTGTTTATATGAATTTTGAGAGCCACGCATGTCATCCTGTAAATAAGTTCTACTATAGATATTGACAAAATGGTTCATAAAGTTCGGATATCTTAAATTTGAAAAGAAATATCCTATAATTTGTATAAATGTAATGTAACAACTTCTATTGGCCATGGTTATTATACTAGACACTCTCATGTCTCGATAATTTCATAATAATTCAACGGTTCTCATTTATTTTTATTTACTTACAAGTTGGATATTGCATATTTACTCGAGATACTCAACAATTTTTTTCATTGCCACTGCCACGAAAGATGAGTTGTCCATCAATTCTCGCTAAAACAAAATAAACAAACTTTGAAAGAGGATTGTGCCCATCAATTCTTACAAATTGGATATTGCATGTCATGATTCGATAAATATAGCAATTTTATTTCTGTTGTTATCTTTTAATCTGGGAGGATCAACCTAAATGATGGAGTGCATATGAACTTCAAATAAAATCCTACTTAAACTCTGGAAGAGGATGTGATTAAAGCAAGTATTTATTATTAAAATTTTCTACATATCATTTCTCTTGTAAACATTCATCTTAACACCCACGTTTAGAATGATATAACACTAGTCTTAAATCTGTGGAATGCACAGGCATCTCGCTAGTATCATGATAAAGAGACTAAAAATCTTTTCGACTGATGAGTACTGTACATAATGAATAATCACCGGCAAATAAACCACATTGTCGCCTTCTCAGGGGTGGCTTGGAACTGAGTGATGAAGCCGTCGATTAGGAGGTCTCGGTTCGTCCCCAACAAGAGGAGAAACGGATACCTCTAGAAAAAATTTACTATTTGAAATCATCCATAACCAACTTACCTCCCAACTAATTATTTGCTATTCAATTATGTGCGATGACATATAACAAAGTAGCTTAATTCAGAGGACTTACCCCCAATAAATTACAACATGAGGACCTTTCCCTTTTGGCAGAAGGTGTTAAGAAACTCATTAATGGTGGGGCAACTCGCCCAGCAAAAACAGAACAGCCAAACTCGAAGTCTGAGCCGAGTTTCCAGACCGAACCGTGTGATTTGAACTTGATACAAATATGTCAATTCAAAGAAACGCAGTCTATCCAATTGACTGAATGAATTCTGAATAAGAAAATGGTCTCGGATAAGATCGGGAGGGACCACAAAATCCGATGCAACGTAGGCAAAGGGCGGACGAATTCCTGGGTGGACCGGTCTACGGCTCGAGTACGATCGCGAACTTCGCTTCGAGATTCATGCTGGACATTTTTTTAATCCAGGAAACGGTTCTAGACAAGAGCTTCATCGTGCGAGAGGAACGTCGATATAGTCGACCTGTGGTGTCATAAGGCACTAATTTTCTTCTACCCAAATCAATCATCGCATCAGCGGTGCAACTATCTTGAAAGAAAACAGAAGGAATTCATGACACATAACTAGGTGCCGATTGATCAAGGGACAAGACACCCCATTCCGAGTTCACATCGCATGCTTCGGGTCCAAACATCAGACCAGATTGATCACGCAAGACAGTAGCGGATTTCCGACTCAAAAAGGAAAAAAAGAAGAAGAAAAAACAAAGACAATAGCCGATCCCTCATAGCAGGAGCCTCAGCCAACCCAAAAAACTTTATACTTTGCTCTCGTTTTCGTCCTTCCTCGTACATACAAGACAGCGTTACTTTAATATGCGTTCCGTATCTGTCCCTCGGATTCCAGACATCATCAATTCGCTTTAAGATCTTGTCATTCACAAAAGCAACAGGTATTCCACCGTTACAAGAAACGTAAATAAACTGATTGTTAATCTAAAGATGAGTCTTCCTAGATAATTCGGGAAGACGCTACTATTATGTTGCAAACCAAGGTGAAACTGCACATCAACCCTGGACAAAATTAACGTTTGGATGAAAAATTTACTGATCGATCACTAATTTACATGCAAAGCTACAAGCTATCTCATTAAACTTAAGAAAACAAAAGCATTCCAGAGGCTATGCAATAGCATGGATGGTAATAAGTTCCTTGACCGTGTAAAGAGAAGACCCATCACCACCCCGAGAAAGATGAGCGGAAGCATCCTCTGTCCATTAAAATGTGCTAAAGCAAAGGCGACTGAGCTCAACAGTATTGCACACCACACAGGCATGTATTTTGTAAGTGAAGGAAGAAGGAAACCCCGGAACACTATTTCTTCCCATACAGGAGCACAAACTGTTACTACAAGTGCGTAAAGTGCCATCGCGATCGGATCCCGTGCCAATATTGACTGTTCGACACTTGATAGCGTTACAGGTGTGGAGGGGAGAATCGGCAATAGATCAAGGTTGATTTGCGAAAGGCGATTGACCAGAGGGAACAAGAGGCACCCGAGTGCGACGTCGAAATGCCACTTACCTTTTAGACTGAAACTAAACCAATCAGATGGAAGGGGATAAAACCGTGAGAGACAGCGGTGTAGGATCAAAATTCCAGCAACGCCTTCAGTCACATCTGTCAAGAGGCTATAGAGTGCCTGCCCTCTGAAAGTCAAAGTTTCCTTGTTGAATCCTGCTATATGCACCGTGAATGGAACCAGCCATGTCCCTATAAACCAAAATGAGGTAACCCAAAGAACCATAACCTGCATCACGAATTGAAGAATTCTTCAGACCTACAATTAACCATAACTTCTGATCACTTCAAAGTATTGACCAAGAACTTCTCGTGCCCATGGAGATTTATAGCAACTAAAAGGAAGTACCTTTAACACTGTCTCTGCTGTCCAGGGCACAGTCCAAGGCCTTCCAATAGCTCTGAATAATGCATTTACAGCCTACATTATAACCAAAACATTTCTTAGAAGCATGTAGAAGTTTGAGAAACCTGAGGGCGTTCAAATTGTGATGTGTCAGAACATGAAACTCCTACTTAAAACTAGCATGCCCTAAAACTTTTCATTTCTTGCATTATGTTGCTCTAACATACAGCTAAGCATCTCTTAATTAAGTTTTGCAGGAGAACAAAGCCTAAAATCTTCAGTTTGGGAATGATGACATGAATCTTCAACCTGTGATCTCCTCCTCTTTCACCCTCTCATAAGTCCTGCCTGTACTTTGCAATTTAAACCAAGGGAATGTAACTACACCCAAGACCAAAGATTGGCTTCTTTGTGCTGGTAAAAGCAACAAAAAAAATGGAAAGCTCCTCTCTCACCCTCACTTATGCAATTCCAAAATGCAATTGGATTGAATTTCCATATCATGAGTGCTTTTATTTGCATCTACTCTCACATTCGTACTCTAGAATTCATAAGCGACAGGCGACTATGATTTATGACCTTCATCTCATTCAAGGAGAAAGTATCTTATGAATATGTTATATCACTACGTGGTTTCCGTCCATTAATATGCAATCAGTGGTTGACTTGCTTCTCCATATTAACAATGCAAGAGATGCATAATATACTTAGGATGTTCAAAGCATATACAAATATCAAAACAAGACTTTTTCAACAAATTGCAGGCAAACACTGGGTATTGACACTTTCAACAGCATCCAAGGTCACCCGGAATTCTTTCAAGTTAAGGATAATAAAACACGCTCAACCCCCTCAAGTACTTGGATATCTTGATGGCTCAACCTAACAATGTGCTCCCATTACAGAGCTTTCATAGAACTTACTTCACACACTAAAGCGACCAGAAACGACAACTCAGGTCATTTTCAGCGGAAGTCTCTCCCACAACTGCTCAGGCTCTCTAGATGTCTGTGTTGTATATCAGCAACTACACCCTCTTTCCTAACTTTTTGATTTGCTTCACATTGCTCTGTGTCATTTCTCTCCATTGACTCTAAAAAATGCCTTGTGATCTAGTATACTGATGTTCAAAGCACAGTTAAGAGGATAAAACAGAACTAGCTTTCCAACAAGGGATATAAAGTCAGTAACTTTAACACATTGCTCAAAGCCTCAACCCAAAAAAAAAAAGCACGCACAGAATTCCATGGCAGAGGAAAGCAGGCTTTGGTATTTTGAGCTAGGTAAAGTGTGTGAAAGGGGAAGAACAGAATCAGAATTCAAGCCCAAAGCCTCTGAAGAAAAGACCATCACTACACCCAACCCTTGTTCCTACATATATTCCTACACGTAGAAAAGTTCAGCCCTCTCAAACTCTCTAAAGCAGTAGATGTCTACTCAATTAGCCTCCTAATAATGACTCGAATTGAAGAATGGAAAGCAGAAAAAACGTACCTCTCTAAATTTTGCTTTCCAGTCCTTCTGAACGGCGATTTCAGTATTCAATTCAGGCTCCGCGTGTTCTTCCGGCGGAGCATTTTCAACGAATTTGAATCGTTGACTATCGGGAGGGAAACTCTGGTCCCTGAAGCAAGAAATCTTCCAATTCTGCATGATCATCAGAGCACCAAGACATCAAGCAGAGGCCCAACAACCATCATAAACTAGAGACCGGTTATCACAATTAGAAGAAAGAAATTGCTCACAGCAAACAAAAGATCAAAAAGAAAAACCTTTCTCTTGATCTAAAAAGCCGCCACAAAAAGGTAACTTGATCAAAGAAATACACAATCGAATCGAATCGATTAGCCAAAATACGCAAAAAAGATCAATCACAACGATCACCCTATCCCTAAATGCAGCCGAACTGAATCGAGCGCGAGACGGATTAAACCCTTACGTATCTGGCGCGATTGCAGCTGGAACCCGAGGACCCGGAGCCCCGGGAGAGCGCGAGCGACGCGGCGGCCGGCCTCGTCGGAACCCTAAACCGCGCGACGGGAGGAGGCGGGACCAGAGGGGGGCGAGGGGATAAGGAGTGGGAGCAGCAAGAGCTCAACATGGGATGGCAGCGACGATGACCATGCAGAATCGGAATCCCCCCCACTCCTCTTTCCCCCTTCACCTCATGCCCCAATCGGATCCGGTCCCTGTCCGGCCCTAGTCCCCCAGCAACCCGATCAATCCAATCCAATCCAATCCAAATACGACCCAACAAGAGCAAGAACAGGAGGAAGGAGGAGGAGGGAGAAAAATCGGATTTTGAGGCGGCCCCCGAAGAGCAACCTAATCTTCCAACGACGGAGGTTGGGGGAAATCCGACACGGGAGGAGGAGGAGACGATTTGAAATGCGGTTGCGATTATTCTAGGGTTAGGTCAGGGAGAGAGAAGGGAAGGGGGGAGTGGAGACGACTGTTGATTTTCGATTTGAATTTGACGACGACGACGACGACGACGACGAGAGGGAACGAGCGAATCACGCATCGGATGACGACGACGACGATGGCGATGAAGATGAAGAGGAAAGGAGAGGCAGAGGAGGAGAAAAAGAGGGGAGGTCAACGCAGTGAAAATCGGACAGGGGGATTAATACCAATGCTGCTTTTTCGGAATTGTTTCTTTTTTAAATTAATTGATTTTATGTCTTAACAAGAGTTCAGACACGTATTTTTTTTATTATTAATAATAATAATAATTAGTAACATTTATTGGTTATTTGTACGGGTACCTTACCAACCTACCGACTGCGGACGGGGACGTGGAGCTGAGTCAGCAACCCTGCATGCATGTCAAGCCAAGTCAAAGTTTTTAACCCCCCCTCCGTCAAACATGGGATTGGGGCTCTCTCTCTCTCTCTTTCCCTTTCTCCTTTTCTTGGCCATTACACAATCGATTCACCAATTTTGCTTTCCAATCGAAGGGTGAGCTGGAAACAGAAAGAAGTATTTCTCTTTTTTTCGGATGCTGAAATTCATACCTTGCTTTGTCCGGATATTTCGTCTCCAAGGTTCCAATGTTCTTAACATTCTGTAATTAATATTTATGACAATCTAATTAAGTTGATATATGAGGAAAGAGAGATCATAACGAGTTTAGTAAAGGCATATGGGTACTTCATGCGGTTTGAATAAAGAGTAAGATTTGCCGTAGAAAGCCTAAATTTATTGTCGAAAGCCCTCTTTTTTTTTTTTCTTTTTTTTTTTGTAGTAGTGTTAAAAAAAAAAAAAAATGTCAATCGATCTAAAATCACATACAAAATTCAGATAGAGCACGGGCAAAGTTATAATTTTGTATGTATGACGTTAGATTTTTAGATATTGTATATTTGTACAAACCCATTGGTCGATTTGTGCGTTGAATTTAAGAGAACTAGCTCAGTCATCTTTACTTGGTTGATTTCCCTAATTTTTACTGACTTTTCGCGAGCTTGGTGAGACGTACATTGGTGATTGGTCTACGTCCAGCGCTTCCATTTCACGTTATCGATCCTTTGTCCATCAGATGTTTGAATGTTTCAAAATGGGAAGATAACAATTGTGGAAATATGAAGGGAGTTTGACTACGTGATCTTTGGGCAAGTCTGAACTCGGCAAAGGGCCTGCTTGTGATGCACTACAGCATGCGCAAAACATGCACGGATTTCAGCAAGAGAGACTGTCCCAGCACGCACTCGAGACTTTGCACGCATGCGACGAAGACAGGCGCACAGCACCGGATCACGGACTTCTGTCCGATGCCCCGCCTCGATGCGGCCGAGTAAAGCCGCTCCGGCTTGATTCATATCATCTTCCTTCGACCCGAGTCCGGGAAGATAAAGGAGTCCCGCTCGAGGTTGATGATATCTGAGCTCAAAAGGCTCGTTCAGTATGACCGGATGAGTCAAACCCGTTCCATCCTTGGAACCCCGTGACACGTTCATAACATGAGATTCAACGGCCTTCCCTTTTGAGTTCAGATCAATCGAACTCGAGTCGAGCAGGAAAAACTCAAATATGCATAGTCGAGAATGTACAGATACAAAAGCATAGGAGCTAAAGAGGGCCAGATCAAAAAGGAATTTTATTGTTGCGTTCTAAAGAATTTAAATGCAAGATAACCTCCAGGAAAAGTGGCAGCAAAAAAGGAGCAAAGAACGTAAATCAAATCCCCAGAGAAAAATATCGAGAGACTAGACAACATGGTACTTCATGCCCACCTCAATCAAGCACACTTGAGGTATGTTCAAAGCCACGGACGGGCTTCGACAGTTCTCGCTCAAGAAAGAGTACACCCCGTTGATCGCAAACTTCTTCAAGAAGGACGAGTTCGATCTAGCTCTCACTTGGGAGTGACCCATCACGTAAGTCACCCCAGCCTGCTGAGCTTCCACGAGATGCAAGAGTTCTTCCTTGACCTGCGGGTTCTTGAACTTTGTCTCGAGCAGCTGGAAACGGTATATGCGGCCCCGATGCAGGGTCAGGTGGGACGATTCCTTGACGTAAATGGATTGCAGCTTCAGCAAGGCGGCAGACTTGCTGCAGCTGCAGCCCATCGAATCTGAAAAGCTCGAGCTGTGGCTTATGATGGGGTCATCTGATTCTGAGACTGCCAATCTTGTCCCGAACTTCTCCGATGTTCGCACAACGGCCATCCAGCCGTCCATAGAGCCATCGAGGGTCCCGCAACCTTCTGCTTCAAGCTGAATGAACTCCGCTATGCTCATGATGAGGTCATTTTCCAGGTCGTCGTCCTTCCTGTGAACATCCTTGTAGCCATTCCGAACAACGCAGCGATACAGTCTGTATGACTTGGGGCCAATCCGGCCGATCAGGTAGCGTTCTTTGTGGGGAACATGAGGGACAGGAATGGTTTTCACACAGACGAAAACGGCCACCTGGTAAAATGCAGGTAAGTTGGATAGGAAATTTGCAAAAGTTGCCGGGATACCAGTAGCCAGTTCAGTGTAGAAGAGACCGATCCCGGGAACCCTGAGAACACCGAGAGTGGGGCCCAAAGTGAGAATCCACTTCATTGGCACTTTGTTCTGCAAGTCGATCTTATACTTCTTCCTCGTAGCATAATGCCATATGTACATCACGAACATGAAGAGAGAAGAGAGAAAAAGAGGAACCCATGCCCCTTTTGGGATTTTCACACAGGCAGACGAGAAGTAAATGGTCTCGATCGATCCGAATAACAAGAAGAAAGAGATGGTGAATGCAAGATTCTTATGCCACACATAGTGAATTGCAAGGGACATGAGCCAAGTGGTCACAAACGCCTTCAGAATCCACGCAAATGCTGAAATCAAGACAAAAACATAAAACTTCCATTTGTAGCTAATTTCTTTTCTCATTCAAATCAAGATGGTAACCAAAAGGAAACTACCAATTACTGCACAAAAATGAAGAACATCCTATTTCTCTCCAAGACAACTTAAAAAAAAAAAAAAAAAAAGGCTGTAGGCTACATAATACCACTATGAATGGCTAATAAACCAGATTACTGATGGAACCTTAGAGTTCAGGACCCCATGTGGAATGTCAGCACATTGGGCAGACATCACCACCATGGCCACACAAGTTCATCTGTCTCGATTTATGAACAAGTAACCATTTCATGTGTAAGAGGACAGTGTTTTAACTGCAAACTGTGTGAGGTCACTTTGTTCTTGCTTGAGATGAGTAAATGAATCTTATTTCTACAATTCAACTGCTCCAAGGACCATATCTAGAGGAAATCAACTTGGACATGGAACGTCTCAAATGGTTTAATGCATAGAAGGCTTTCTAGATACCCTTCAACTAGATGAAACCAACCAGAATAATGTTAAACAGACAAAAATACTTCCACAAAGAAGGCATGCTCTAGATTGTTATCCTGGTTGACGTACCGAAAGCATATGCGATGTGGTTTGTGTCTCTGAAACCAATTGCCACAGCCAAACAGAGTATCATTAGAACCCAGTTCAACTCTGGAACATATATCCGTCCTTTGATCCACCTTGATGTGTGTAGGATCTTGACGCGAGGGAAACAACCCAATGCATGGCTTTGATTAACGAATGAGCATGCAGCAGATATCGCAGTCTCACTGGCAACAATTGCAGCCAAAACAGCCATGGCAAAAAATGGCCAGAATAAGGGATCTAACAAAATTTGAAAAAAGCATTCATTAGAGACCAAAAATAAAAATTTATGCTCTAGTATTAAAAATGATGGTTCTGGAACTCCTACAAGGTGTTGTGATAAGATTAATTTATTGGTTCTAGGAGCTACTTATCAAATTTCATTGAGATTAGCTTGAAGAAGAGAGTTCCAACGGCAAGTTGCTCATACCACTCAAATAATTATGCAGCTCAAAATTAGCTAGTTCATCGTTTAATTTTGATTCATGATAATATATTCGGAGAAATTAAACTTCTTAAAAGTGTATCACTTCATCTTGTCCATTGGGGACTGCAACTAAATGTCTAAAGATTATAATATTCCTTATAATATAAATCAATAGAGGAGCAACAGTTCAGTACATGATCTCTAGCTCCACATTTAGCAGAGTAAACACATGCCACAGCTGAATATTACTTGCATCGTATCATCACTTAATCCATTTAAAAAAGAGAAAGAAATCAAAAACCTTCACAGATCCTACAGTTTTGTTCATCTGAAATGAGAATTTTTTAGCAGCAAAAGATATCACTGATGAATCAGCAGTTTCAACTAAAGAATCCATGTTCTCGCCAAAGAAAATAGAATTCATATTGTCAGCTTAATTTCATGCATTCCCATAATTGTCTAGATAATAGTCAGCTTCGTTAAATGCCCTTTAACATAATCTTGTGCATGGAAATGCCCTAAACTTATGCAATCGAACGACTATTTCATTTGAGACTGAAGGACTGCTATGCACAACAATCCACATCAACATCCATGTCGGAACAGAAAATCTACCTGGAATAGATGCATAAAAGCTCATAGGAAAAGCTGTAAAGTTCTTTGACAGAAATGCAGCCTGACCCAGGTACTGGAGCACCAGGCAAGGGTAAGTGACACAAAAGAAAGCAATCTGCAGAGAGCAACTTCATCAGAATTTCCATCCATCAGTGCAATGGACTAGTGAGGCGGAAATAGTCCCCAACAGAATGGACTGAATGGCAACAATATGAATAAGCTAGAAGAATATATCATGGATAGCAATTCAAGGAAAGTTGATGTTGGACAACAAATATTGTGCCTAAGGTGAGTGCATCGGATATTGTCATTGATTAAACGTGTCTCTCATATAAGTCTTAAAGGTGAAATAACAAAACAAAGCAGCCCCAGGTTGATTTCTTCAGATCACAGCTTCAACAGCATAAACCAAACCAAAATGGTCTTTAATAACTTTAGGCACTAACAGCAATACATACCCGTACTGATGCAGCTGAGAAGTAACCCAGATCTTCAAACATGACCTCTGTTCCTGTATTTGACAGGAATTACCTCCATAAATTGATGATGAGAGAAAGCTTGTTGAGTAGGACTTGCACTAATCCAGACAAAATACTTGCCTGTAATACATAGAAGTACTCCCCCAAGAGATATCCAACCATCTGGTCCTGTGTGCCTGAAGAACTCAATAATAAAATAAGGGGAAAGAGCCTTATAGACATTAGGATTCCAGACTATGATGTTGTAGATGCCAAGGGCAGCAATGGATAGTGACCAAAGAATCATTATTGGAGCAAATACAAAGGCCGCCCTGTATGTTCCACGGTGTTGCAAAACGAAGAGGCCAATTAATACAACACTAGCAATAGCAATCACAGAACCTGTGAATTTTAAAGAGTTAAAGATTTGACGGGAGATATTTGAATAAGCAAATATTTACTTTAAAAGGATAATCAAATGATCCTGGCAATGCCTACAACTCACGTATCAATCTTACGTCTGTTCAATCTCTTCTTTCCTTCAAGATGTTTTCACATTTGTATTGAACAAAATAACATTAGAACACTTTTTGAGCTTAAACACATAGAAGACCCAGCCTTTATGGGATATGTCACATGTGTACTCAAAGTCTCAGTGCAGTAAGAAACTGTCATCTCTTTTCGTGGGTAAATGACAAAGTTCAGTCCGTCTTATCCCAGAAGATGTGTAGATTTTACCATACTTTTATATCTTCAACCTACGTAAGATCTAAGCTCCATGCACTGATGATGCGACTAAAAGTGTACTTACCTTTATGCAAGGAAGTTACTTGTGCTTGCACACCTTCAATTGACGATAACACTGGACAGAAAAATAAAATCAAATCAAAGAATGAGTTCCTGAAGAGAGCATGGGCAGAATTAATCTGATAAAATTGCATCCTTCTCATCCATTGCAAGTTCCTATCCTATTTTTCACAGCAAGGATGATGGATACTATAATACCTGAAATTGCAGGTGCAAGAGCACCAAAAGTCATCCCAAGGGAAGCACCAAATAAGACCAAGAGAAGTAAAAGAGTCTTTCTTCTTTTAAGCCGATCGATAGATCCTCTGAACCTAGAAGAAGGTGTACTCCTGAGTGAGATCTTCGCATTGCCATATGTAGAAATCTCCTCATCTGCTGTTTGATAATTAGGAAGCAAACCGAATTTCCCATGTCTGCATAGTAGAGAATATAATGCAAAAGTTCCTCCTGCACGTGACACAATCACAAAGCATAAGCACAAAGCCTAGGCTCATGAGTATCTTTCAAAAGCTTTTCAACTCCATACCTTCACCATTATCATCTGCAGTCAACATGATGATCGCATACTTGAGCAATGTAACTAAGGTCAACGTCCAAAAAATCAACGAACACACACCAAACACCACATCTTCAGTTTGATAGTCCCTTAATTTGCCCGAAAACGTAACTTTATACACATAAATGGGCGAGATGCTCAAGGCAGCAAAGGCCGTGCCAAGACTCTGATATGCTAGAAAGATAACTTCTTTGCCTTGAAGTCTACTCCCAGCCTGCCGAAACAGAGACAAGACTCAGTTGAGCAATGTTGAGTACTAACCCTTTCAAAGTACCAACTTTCACAGCACAGGCAACGGGCTTCCAACCTTTTTTAGTCAAAACCCATTTGCCTAAACTAAAGCAGTATCATTACTATCTGCTTAATCGGCGAATCAGGTTGATAAGCCTCCTACACAAGTGTTCTGCAGCGCAAATGGGTGCAAAGCATCAATAGCGCCTTGAACCTGAACCTTTCGAAGCAGACATCGAATCAAATTCAGGCACACGATCTGTCACCAAAAACCCTCTCTCTCCCACCGTCTGAACCAGATGCAACAAAAACAATGTCGTATCGGGTAAGGCGTAACGTTTCAATACTTGCCCACGAATTCAATTCTTGCGAATCGACTCGAACCCAACTCACATTAAGAGATCCCACAAACGACGACCCATCTCAATGACAACCACGAACGCATTACCCAAATTTGTTTGCCCATCAACGTTTCAATACTTGCCCACGAATTCAATTCTTGCGAAACAACTCGAACCCAACTCGCATCAAGAGATCCCACAAACGACGACCCATCTCAATGAGAAACACGAACGCATTACCCAAAACAAGACCGAGACACGGGGAGGCATCGATTGCCTCAATCGGGTCTCGTTTGTTTGCCGATCAACGTCGTGCAAGAACTCGAGAAAAGACGGAGGCCGTACATACCATTGCTTATGTCTCTGCGCGGGGAAGCGGCGGGCGAAGAGATCTGCACGCGGGTCGTGTGGCTAAATGCATGCGGGGCAGGCGTTCATGCGATTCTCAGAACAGGGGGCAGCTCTGAATCCGTCCAACGTTTGATCTTGTTCGTAACGAACCGAGAATTCCAGATCCCCTCCCCCCAATAATCTCTGGCAAAGATCGGCGCTTTGCTTGGAGGAAGCCCAGCACATGGATCCTGAATCATGTGATTCGACCGACGTGTTGCATTTGCCACCTATTATACATTTTCTTTCGTGCTTTTGGTTATTCTTCCTATTTTTTCCGTATTAATTTTTTTTTAATATTAATGAACATCTTCCAATTGAAAAAATGACGTAAATAATCCATGAATTTCGAATCAATATACAATATAATTCATAAATTTAAAATTTTTTCAATGTAGCCTAATATAAAATGCCATCCTTGAACTTTTAATTTGTTTGATATGATTTTTAAAATTTTGGTATAAAATTTATTAATGAGCATGAACATAAGTGATCCATGAATTTTTGCTCAATGTACAATGCGGTCCCTAAATTTTAAGTTTACTCAATATGATCCTTAAACTTTAAATTAATTTGTAATTTCGCCTTTGAATTTTTAATTTATTCGATATGATTCTTAAACTTTTTGTGCAAGTTCAATTTAAGTATGGAACTATACACAAATATTCAAGTTCTACCTAAACTTAAATTAATCTATGGACCACACTGAATATTTTTATATAATTTAGAGGTAACTTGAATATGTATCAAAAGTCCAAGGGTCACATTGAACAAATTTAAAAATTTAGAGACTATATTATATACCAAACTAAAGTTTAGGAATTACATTGAATAAATTAGAAATTCAATGATTTTATTGCACATTGAGTCAAAATTTAGAGACTATTTGGGTTTTTTTCTTTTATGTAATTACTATTGTGAAAATTAAAATATTTTTTATAATGTATGTTTAATAGGTATTCAAAAATTGGTTGACAAAAACTTTTTAAAATTACAACCTCCCACAAAGAAATTTTATAGATTTTATTTAGCACAACCTACAATGTCATATAAAATGAAAATACATAATTCTACGTCAAGTATAATCCGATATGAATATCTATAATTGGATAGACTGAAATTTCACGGTTTTGAGTTAAGTTGAATATCCCAAAATCAAATAAGCTCCATTTCACTACTATTTATATTGATTAATCCATGCGTGAAAAGAATCCTGGCATTAATAATGAAATTTACTTATTTTTTGTATGTACGATAATTTATAAAATAATTTTTCAAATAGCAAATTTTGCTTAATTTCGCCTCATACTAGTATATGTTCGAATATAGTATTTGCTTCATCTTATTGTGTTGAAAATATGCCTTGCAAAAGCAAAAGCAAAATTCTTTTTAAAGAAAATAGTAAAAACATACCTTATTTTTAGCCAATGACCTGTCATTTACCGCCATTTGACATACCTCTAAATAAAACCACCACATTGAAATGACCGATAGTCTTGTTGTAAATAGGGACATAAAAATTAATTGATGTGAATGTGTATAGTGATTTCTAAAGACAAAATTGTGGTCATTGAATAATAAAGAGGTACCTTTTTATTTTCCCTTTTTTTCAATATGCTTCTACGCATGTGAATAATTGAATTTTGATAAATTAAAAATGGTTGCAATCTCTTCGTAAGAAAAATGCCAAGCTACACCCTACATGTGGTAAAGATAAGCAAGACCTTAGCACGTGCTACACTCGTTCCAGTTTAAAGGAGAAATGCTGTACAAAAGTGGACTTTTATTTTTTTAACACATGTCATGTAAGTAGTATAATTTATTTAAGGATAAAGCTGGAAAAGACCTAAACGAAAGACCATCAATTTTATATTCAGATAACGAAAAGCATAGTACTGGAATTTAGTACATCTCATATAATTTAACTGGGTGCTTAATTGCACACATCGAAGCCAATCAAGGTAATTCGTATTTCTTAATAAGCGGTGCATGAATCATTCACCCTATTGCTACTTTATATAGTATCTTAATGATTAATCGATCATTCCCACTAGCAAAATGATTCGACCACTGAAATAACTATTTGATATATTACATATTTCGAACGGACTCGTCAATCGATTCAAGCATATTCTAATCAATGTTCATTTCTCGAATTCACTATGCTTTTTTTTTTCCCTATCACGTGAAACTCCATCTTATATGGATCCATTTCGGATTCGTAAGATACTCTTACAATCTATAAATCCCATGATCAAGGCTCGAGCAAAACCTACGCGGGTCCCCAGTATATAAATTGAACTTGTTGAGTGCAAACTTGTCGCGTGCTTAATTCACACGCGGATGTCATATTGAAAGTAACTTGCAAGTCATTATCGAATGCATTGGACCGCGACTTTGCAACGTGCATGAATGGTTCTTCGAACCTCTCCACAGTTGGCCGACGAGGGGAGACATCAAAGCAACACAGTCACGACTGCCTGACACGTCAAAATTTATTTCAATTAGCAAGGTAAAACGTACAGTTTGAGGAAGGACCACTCCACATTTCCAAATTTTTTCCTAGTCTTACGTCCAGCTGCTGACCTCAATTTCCCACTATATTTAGACTTTATATATGACAGAAATGACAATGAAAAATTCAAAAAACAAAGATTGTGGACCAAGGAGTGGGGTGATGGTCCATTTTACAAACACGAGCACTTGCAATTTTTTTTTTTTTTTTTTTTGGTGAGAACAGAATAGTTAGGATCCAACTTTTAGATCACTTCATCAGCATCCAATTCCAAATTTTAAAAACGATGGGAATAATTTATTTTTTTTCAAATTTTCAAATCAAGAACTGATAGTTCAGTTTGCAATACATGCCGTTTAACTTTCCTTCTAGGAAAAAAAACGAGAAAAAAGAAGAGGGAGAATATCCAAAGCTTATTCGTAATAAGAGCTAGAAATTAGGATGAAAATTATAAAATGGCTTATTATTAGGTAATTCGATGCTTAAGCCAGCAATCAGCATGGATGTGAATGGGAGATTTTTTTTTTCCATTATATACATAGGGGAAAATGCATGTAAAATGCTGGTTAGTTGTATTCAAACCTTCGCCCTTGTTTCGACTGAATCTATTCTATTATATATTGGTTAAAATAAGAATCGAGAGAATATTCACTTATGTACTCATCATGTGACACTTCACTTTATCTCTATGATCGCCACGTGACAAGTCATATAGCTCACGCATTCTCACCCGTTTTGATTTTATATTAATGTCTCCTGATGACACAAATATTTGGTGAGGTCCTGACGGCCTGTTTCTGAAGTTTTACCGATCAATAGTGGTCCTGTTGAATCTCACCGAGTGTGGTACTTTTGAAGTTCTCTAATTTTCGAGGACTTCTTAATACCAGCTTAATGGAGAGGATGGGAGAGGTCTTTGATCCTCGCGATTGCTTCTGGTTGGTCAAATTAAGATTGCATGGACAACTTGCATTTTGATCCTATCGAATTCATTTTTTGTACTCAACATGGATAAATGCTAGGTTGATTTAACTCGTCTAATTGATCGATAATATCGTTCAACTTTAATTATTCATCGTGAGTACAATTCTTACTTTGATTTCCATTTGCTCATAAAATTACTAGACACTGAAATATTATGCAAAATTTTGAATTCGGCTCGAAATTTTTGTTGTGTATAAATATAATTCAGAAAACAAATCGAAAAATAAGCAATGTTAACAAAGAAAACACATTGAAAAATATCTTCTCCAGTTTATCCTTTTTTATGTTTAGCCCCTATAAGAGATTAATTCTTGATATAGTTTCTCTTATCAATTTTCTAACATTGAAACTCAATATTAATAATATATAGTAATCAAGAGACGACATAAAGTAATTGAATTTTTTCTCTACTAGAAGTTAATGTCTCTAATTTATTCTTTTTTCCAAGATTAAGCTCCATAAGAGATAAGATCTTCATATTATCTTTATCTATTTTCTGAAATTTAAATTGAATAAGAGATAGAAATTGATAGATGATAAATCATTATGCTAAAAGCTTATTGGTTGAATGTGCGCCATGTCGCCAAACTATGCCACGTGTCATGTCATGTGGCACACATAGAAGCATAGTGAAGTTCTATGCGGCAAGCACTAGAGTGAACATTCTCTCAACTCTAGGGTTAACATTTAGCCAAGTCAAATTTGAAATAGATTGGATGATCAATGGACTGGACAATAACACTTTGATACTAGCAACTCACATATGAGTCAATTCATGTGTCTTAACACAATCATCAATGGGTCAAATCTTACCGCTTCACGTAGATATTGGTAAATGCCAAAAAAGTTTATGAATTCATTTGTCTTGCTTTCATAAGATTTTGTAAAATCACTACTAACTATTAACATGGGATTCCACATACTCCATGCTACTAGGGTTGGGGTCCCTTAAACCGTTAAGGCATGACTTATGGTGCGTTTGTTTCAGCATTCTCAAGGAGTTTTCAGCCTCCAAACATAAGCTGGTGATGCTTTTCAGCTAACTTTGAACTTTTAACATTTAGGAAACTCTATCACCATCTAGGGTGGCCTTTTAAAAATATATATTTATATATTTGGCATTCCAAAATTTATATTTAAAAACATACTATTTGATTTTTTTAGCATTATTTTCAAATTTTATATTTAAATATTGCTCTCCCATTTATTTTTTTCAATTTTAAACAAATGAAAATTAAAAATTTGAAAGGTTTGACTTAATTAAAAAAAACTTATACTCCATTTGATGTGTAGGTGGGATTTTGGCATAAGATTAGGTATGGAAATACACAATATGAGGCCAATAAAGGGTCTGCAAAAATTTGAACCCAAGAACTCTTACTCTAATATTATATTGAAATCACAAGCAGATTATTCTTCCTTAATTGATAAATCAGTGCTTTTTTTAAATTTAAAAAAAAATTGATAACCTGTTATGTGGTAATTTTCGAGATGCTTCGCTCATTAGCTCTTGTCGATGAAACTCTTTGATGGGACGAGTCAAGCTTGTTATAGTATCTGCTCTCTCTCTCTCTCTCTCTCTCTCTCTCTCTCACGCGGGCAATACACGGATATGAAGATAATGACCTATAACTAGGATTGGCAGATTACCTGGCTAAAACATAACAAATTGACATTAAATTTCCTCTTTATGGACTTAAGAGTAGACACAGACTTCATGAGTATACATATTTCATCTGCGATTATGAAACCAGATAACTGAAATTTCATTTCAGTTACTCATTTTTAATCCTTAAAAATTTTACAACCAATGTCCTTTGATCGAAATCAAATTAATATTATGATGAACTGTTGATGTAGCTGACATGCGGCCAATTTTCGGAAAACGATTCATCACCACTTGGGCATGATGTCGACTTTTTTGCCCTGATATAAATCGGATTCCAATCAATGTGAATTAATTGCAAAAATTTGAAAGTTTAGTAGCTTAGGTGATTGGAATTTAAGTTCATCGATTTGGTTGCAAATTCCACTAAAGTTCTAAAAACACATATGAGATTCACCTACGCATGAGTAATAAATGTGACATTGTGATCCATCACTTCAATTTTTCAATTTGAATTACTTCCGTGAGTTGCAATTTCCCATCAAATTAGTTGCACATTTTAACTTGTTTCCTCGAGTACAGAGGTATGAGAAGATTCCATCATATCAGTAGTGGTGAGTATATTTCGAATTGTCCATTCCAGAGCCAAAACTAAGAACCACACTAATCTACTAAAGAACTAGCCTAGAGCCGAACAAGCTGGTTGGCTTGCCACTTCTAGGAAGGACTGAGCATTTGTTCAATTTTTTAATTTTAAGTAAATTGAAAATATATAACTTTAAAAAAAAATTGAGTTGATACTTTTGTCTTTGTGAGTCATTTGTTTAATTTTATTTTGTGTTGTTAATTTGCTAATAATTTTTTTTTTTTTTTTTTAAGAAAAAGGATATGCTCACGGGTTCAAAGATGGTTCCCATCGAGGAACTAGCTTGGTCACTTTAGTTCCTAATAGAACTAGGTTTGAGGCTCAACTTAGAAATTTAACTAGACGAGATAGATTCGCCAATTTTGAGCTAGGAAACTCATTCGATTCTTCCTGGATCAGCCTTGAACGGGACTTGCAAGATCAGTTTGCAGCCAGTTTCCAGATTTAACCTGGATTGTTGCTCATATAAGTAAGTAGAATAAGCATATTAAAACCCAGTAGGTGTTCTTTTCCTCATTTGCCTTTTTTTCTTCTTCTTTTGTGGGAACTTGATTGTTTAGGCAGGTCTTAACCGGGGAGTGTAGATTCTGATTTGGCTATAGTGCGACAGTTGACATCATACTCTTGATGATGGTCGAGAATGTTCTCTTCGCCTTCACCTCTATATCCACTTCAATTAGACATTCTCTCAGAAGAAGGGAGGAGGAAAAGAAAAAGGAAGGAAGAGAGAAAACGAAGTAATGGACATGTTATCTTCATCTGCATTCAGAATATATTCTTCGTTTCAAGAACTACAGGAGCCATTCGCTTAATAAGGTGCAGAAATCCATTAGTTCAGACCGATCCGATGAATATATTCAATCTAAAAAGCCATTAGCTTGAATTTGCTGAAGTAGAGTCTATAAATCTGAGATCAGGTCAGAGAAGTACAGCAGAACATCAATCAGGTAAGACCATGTCTACCCCCGGAAAAAGGGCAAAAGGAAAATATCATGGGCATCTATTCCTACGTTAGAAAAAGAATAAGTAAAAACCTGGTAAAGATTATAATGACATGTTGAAAGGAACATGAAAAATTGGAAGAATAAAAGCATAAATGCCTTGGCAGGAATATGTAAGAATGTATAGAGACCTCAGGAATTGGAACCAAAGATAATGAAGAAAATCGGTAGAAGGAATGATATGCTTTGAAGTTGTAATCATTCAGGTGATAACAGAAGCCAGAGCTGCCCATAAAGCGAATGTCGAATGGGAAGTTTTCCTGTACAACAACGTGATGGAATTAATCAATTTGCTATTCGCTGTGTGACGGTGTCAGTGGTTTGTATTCTTACATGAAGAAAGTATAAAGAGGTTGCCACTTGCTACTACTGCGTGGAAGCGTCCTAGCCTTCTTGTTTTCTCCATCATTCTTGCTCAGTCTCCTTCCTTCTCCAGGCATTGGGAGGAATCACCTCAAGAAAGTTTAGGTCATTTTCGCCAATAATCTGAATAATTCAGCGGCCTGTCTAATTACAACAACCAAACTCCGGATTTATGTCCGTACCCTAGACCACTTACTGCACTGGAAAATTGGGATTCGGCAAATCATATAAGTCATTCACATATTCATGCATGGTGAAAATTGGCATCACCTCACTGTATGAATTGACACAAAGTCTTATCTCTTGCTGCTAAAAAAAACAACTGTTCTTGCAAAAGAGAAATTTACGGCAACAAAAATATTTCGAAGTAGCTAGCAAGCGTGGCGATCGAAACCCGCTTCCGAGATTCTAATTCTCTGTGCATCGCAGCATTATTGAGACTAAGCATCTCCTTATCTTGAGTTGTTTTTTCCCTTTTTTCTTTTCCTTTCTCCTACCTCATTGTCTCTTCTATTATTGTAGTATTATTCTTCTTCCCCTATGCATCTACTTCCGACTAGACATACTTTGCCCTCCCTAGTTGCCCAACAACTTAGCTACAACCCACTCCTTTAAATCAGTTTGTCCTTTCCAAATCTTTTTCATCCACAAATTCTTTAACGCACCTTATATCCTTTCACCTCCTACTACAGCTAGCTCACATTCCTTCGCACATATATAACCAAAGCATTCTTGTTTTGGGAAGCCATATAAGGTCTCCTTCCTCATTTAGCACTCTCAATATTGGACTTAAATCAATAGCAAATTGCCAGATTTTGAAGCACGATTGTCTGGAAACCTCAGAAGGATGAAAGGGAAGAAGGGTAGTATCGAAATCAACATTCCTTCGGCTACTAAAAGTAATAACCACCTGGTAAGCGGGAAGGAGTTCGGGAATGATGATGGGTTCTCATGCAAAGCATGGTTGTGGAGGGTCTGGGAATTTTGCAAGGAAGATAGCAACAGAGTGATATTTGCTCTCAAAGTTGGGCTAGCTGTTCTGCTAGTGTCCTTGCTGATATTGTTCCGTGCGCCCTATGAAATTTTCGGCACCAACATTATTTGGTCGATCCTCACCGTTGCCATCATGTTTGAATATACAGTTGGTAAGCGACAAAATCATACATACATGCATATTTTTATGCTTGTGCTACTCGTAAAAAAATGGAAATTGAGCTCTTGGGATGATTGCCTAATGTTCATGTATGCCGTGACATCTGCCACAGGCTGACCCTGCAGATTGCACGGCAACAGTGCTGTAAGCGTGCAGCGACCATGCAATGCTTAGACTTCCTTTGACTCGTTCGCCCCTTACTGAAGTTGTCTAAGCTTAGACTTCCTGTAAAGAGAAACATAGATAGAATGCTCAATCACTCTTATTGTATTGGATATGTGAGATCCCTCCCCCTATCTTTATATGAGCACCTTTGGTTCCACACGACTCGATCTAATGGTTCTATATCTACTAAGTATCCCCGTTAATTTCAAGAATGAATACTAGTGTATCATACCCATTATACCCTTGAAACTATGTTAGAGTACTCATGAGACCTCATTAATTACCAGAACGAATGCAGGGTTACCTTACCCATTATACTCTTGAGAGTATTCTACGGCTCGTGAAACTCTAGACACTAGAAGGTTCATGGCATGATGAATCATCTTGGCCATATTCTCGATGATCGTGCCATAAAAACCTTTGCTCCATGACGATGACATCTTAGAGCTTTTGTGAATCGAGGTTACTATAGAGAAAAGAACAGGACGCCACGCACTTGAATCTGGGCTCACGAACCTTGAATCCAATGCCGAGTGATTGCGGTTTGCGGAGTCCGATGGTGGCTTCAAGTGCACAAAGGTAACGAGCAATGGACGATCCAAAGGTAGAAAATGATCTAGAGTTTGAAGAGGATCCATGGAAAAGAAGGAAAGAAAATAAAATAAAATAAAAAATAGAACACTTTAGATTAGGCAATTGTCTAATACCTTACCGGCTGAGAGGATTTGATTGCGATGATTGGACCAACACGCTAGAAAATTCAGGCGAGAGGACTTGATTGCATCTTCACCAACATGTTTAGGATTGTCTTGATATAATTGAAAGATTTGCAACTAAAGTTAAATCGGTACAATAGGTTTACCAAGAAAAAGTAAACATCCTTTGCTTAATTGAAACAAACAGATTAGTTTACTGATGTTGTACGCATTGAGCAACCGAAGTGTTGATCATATACAACGAGTTTCTGATGTATGACTTTTTCTTCTAAATTTTTCAAGGTGCTACTTTCAACCGAGGATTCAACCGGGCGCTCGGCAGCTTGCTTGCAGGGATCCTGGCCATTCTGGTTACTCAGCTCGCTTTATGCACTGGCCGGATTGCTGAACCTTTTATAATTGGCATTAGCATTTTCTTCGTTGGTATGCATCTCTGGTTTGCCACATGAAACGAATCAAGTATGCAACTTCATTGGATTTTTTTTTGTTGCCCATTTCTTGGTACAGGAACTGTTACATCGTTCATGAAACTGTGGCCCTCGCTCGTTCCGTATGAGTATGGATTCAGGGTCATACTCTTCACCTTCTGCTTGATAATAGTATCCGGTTATAGAATGGGAACCCCGATAAAGACGGCGATGGATAGGCTCTACTCAATTGCGATTGGAGGGTTCGTGGCTGTCATAGTGAATGTGCTTGTTCATCCTATCTGGGCCGGAGAGCAGCTGCACAGGGAACTGGTCAAGAGCTTCGACTCGGTTGCTGACTCGCTAGAAGGTGAGTTTTCTATCCGTTGATCTAGAGGGCATTGGCCTTGCTTAGGACCTGTTTTAATATCCTCTTAGGCCTTGCTTCTATTTTGAATATTGCCAATACCATCAGCGTATTAGAACTGAATCATCACCTTCGAAAGTGATGCAACGTCCTATTCTTTATTTAGAGTGCGTGAAGAAATATTTGGAAGACGACGATACAGTCCATCCAGAGTTTTCCAAGACAATCATGGACGAATTTCCTGATGAGCCTGCTTACCGGAAATGCCGTGCAACATTGAACTCCTCGGCGAAGCTTGATTCTTTGGTACAACCTTCCTAGCCTAACTTATATCTCAAATAATCTTCCATTAATATATGTTTTGAGACCTTTGACTATCGCGATTCACGATTTTTTTATTTTTTATTTTGGGTAAGATATCGCGATATTAACGTATATTAACTCGAGGCGTTTTCGCGCTCCAATATTTTAGGCGGTTTCAGCGAAATGGGAGCCACCTCATGGAAGATTCCGACACTTCTTCTACCCGTGGTCAGAGTATGTAAAAGTTGGGGCAGTCTTGAGATACTGCGCTTACGAGGTCATGGCTCTTCATGGTGTCCTGCACTCAGAGATTCAGGTATGGTTTGTGTGTGCACACCGCGTCGGCTTTTTCTTTTATCCTTTCGCTTTCCAGCATTCGTGTCTCGATTACATGTTATCAGATGGAAATGGAATATACACTATACACTAGGGAGGAATCAGAACATAACCATCGTCCTATGGTCTAATTGTACGTCGAGTGGCTGGCAGCCAGGAATCTGAGAAGAAAAACCTCGGCTGTGTTGGTTTTAGTAATTCAAGACCTCCAGAATTAACAGGAAAGAATATGCTTTTTAATAAATTTAGTTTAATTGTCAGGTTCCCCACAACATCTATTCATTTCCTGTTGTTTGTCCCGGTTGAGAGAGAAGAATATGGGCTTGTAACTTGTGTCATCGAAAGGGACCAGAAGATTTGTATCGCGTCCCGATCGCGTCCGCATATGTTCTATATTCTAAGCATAATCGAGGGCTTTTTTCGCTGCAACTATTTGTAGTCACGCAAAGATTCGTCTGACCTGCTCACAAAGTCTATTCCCTAAAAAGGAGAGATCATAAAGAAAAGAAGCTTGGCTGCCGTTTCTCAACGTGACCCTGTAAGTGAATTTCCAATCCAAAATTGGGAAGTCACTGTGTCAGGAAACCTGGGAATCTCAACCACATTGTATAAGCACAGTTGAAGCATATTTTAAGATGATACTGTTCGAAAACTGACCGTTCAAAGCCTTGCACATAATAGGACGTCGCTAGTATAATTCTATTTAGGAAAAATGGGAAAGTTTATGCAGAAAAAAACTCTCCAAGTGTATATACAAGACATCTTCCATGCAGATCATATACGTATGTGAGCGCTCGGATGCATAAAATGGGCCGTTTAATAAGCTCGTGAACCACTGCCGCCTCTACAGCATACACAATTCATTTTGAACTTATGTATAATTTGATATCCATTATTTAATCCAGGCTCCACACAAACTCCGGATTGCCTTCCGCTCGGAGATTCATGATGTTTCGAGTCAAGCAGCCGAGCTGGTGAGGATCTTGGGGAAGGACATTAGTAGCATGAGGCGAACGCTCAAGACCTCTCGGCTTAAAAGAGTTCACTTCTCCACCGAGAAGCTGCAAGGCGCCATAGACCTGCATTCTTATCTCCTCACAGCCCACATTGGCACGCCCGAAAACTCATCCATCAGCAGGCCGCTCAATCCAAAGCCCGACGAAAACTCTGGCGAGCAAAACTCGGGGCCTATTGTGCAGCCCGAGACATACCACGAGATGATGAGGAAGCAGTCGAGGAGGCTTTATTCATGGCCATCAAGGGAAGTTGATGCGTTTGAAGAAGAGGGGGCATTGAACATGGATTTTCTGCCAATAATGAATAAACTCGAGAGCACCGCTTCGCTTTCCCTCGCAACGTTCACTTCGCTGCTCATCGAGTTCGTGGTTAGGTTGGATCATTTGGTCGAAGCAGTCGAAGAGCTCTCTAAGTTGGCCAAGTTCAAGTCCGAGGCCCTGTAATTGTGAGAGACTGAAACGACTTACTAAACTGATGTTCACTTCACATGATACTGAGAAAGGATGGGGTATAGATGAAGGAAGTTTCTTGTAAACCAGAACAACGAGGCTTCATGACCATAATACATATATGATTATGTAATATCAAAGTACAAGGGCCAATGGATGGAACAAGTTTCTAATTTTTTTTCCTTGCTTAATACAATCTATGAAGTGTTTTTCTAAGTATGATGATTATGGGTGCAGAATCCAGAATCTAGCAATATCAGTTGCAATTAACAGTACGCAAACCATATTTGACCAGTAAAATGTCAGTCGATTACTAAAAAAGTCATAAACCTATTGCACTTTTGCCATTTTAGTCCTAAACATGTTAACTGTGACAATTGAGTTATAGACCTTTTCATATGTTGCCAATTGAGTATATCCATCCATTTTTGTTAGAAATTGCTGATGTTTCTTTTTTATTTGACTGCGGCCAGCGAGGGCTTTGCATACCTCACTGGCTCTCTCCTAGTTCTGGAAGAAACTTACCAGAAACACTTTATGTCTAGGCAAAACAAATAACGAATCAAGAAGAAACCTAATAGAAACATCATCAATATAATAAATCAAAGTAAAAAGAACGATTTGAACATTTTTATGTCAAGGAAAATAAATAAGGATTATTACTAGCAACATCACTGATGTAAACTATTTTTCATGCTTGCTGCCGTGAAAGAAAAATATCCATCATCTGCCAAAATAAATATAGTTATCAAACTTAAAACCCAGATGTGTATTTATCTTAAGTTTGCTTGTAGACAAACTTTTTCATACGGCCTATGTATAGATATAGACATAAGACTACTAAGATTTTACGTCAAATAACACTTATCTGTGTGCAATCAAGGCCTTTGATCTATACAAGCAGCTCTAACTTAGAGCGGTCTGTATCTAATTTGTGAGATTTGAACGGGTGACTTTCGGTTCAAGAGTTGCAAATCTCCCAGCACCGGAATTACACTAACCGCAAGGGGAGAGAGACTAACTTGTATTTCAATGTGTAAATGAAATAATTTTGCTGTTGGGTATCTTAATGAAACATTACTTGGAACTCCACGGCATATATTATTCATGTATAGGGGTATTTACTTCACCTTTTCTATTAATCCCTAAATATCATTATTTTTCTTATCTTAGAGCACTATCCAACCTTTAAAAGTTAGGCTAGCAATGTTCTAAAGCCCAAATTCTTGTTATCATCCGATGCAGCCCGACCATCCTTTCCTTTGATGTTCCTCTCTTTACTTGACTCACATGCCATACCTGGTTTTCGCTTGTGACCAAGAAAAGAAAAGAGAGACTCAAGATAAATGAGAGAGTTGCATTGCAATACAAAAGGAAAAAAATAAAATAAATAAACAATCTTTCGATTTCTTGATCCTTGGTTTGTGATTGTGAATGTCGTAGAATGAGGAGGAATATGATTGTTTTCTGCGGAGAGGAGATATAGGGAACCCGTTAAGGTTTACGTCAATGAGAAGGATTGATTCCTTTGACCATTGGCGGGCCCAAAGCCAGAACAGAGCAGAAAGTTTTCCACTAGAAAGGAAGTGTCACGGGATGGAAGGCGATCTTGTCTCGTGATCATGCACCTGCATTCTTATCAACTGGACTCTGTGCATCTGTAGTCACTTCCCGCTGGTTCCTTATGGGTGGCCAATCAACTCAAAACTAACTCAAAACTGACATGACTTGACATGGCTTGAACCGTTTTACACGGATGAGCAGATTTTTATGCCAATGGGGCTTGGCGTGGATCGCCCCGTTTTAGTGTCTTAGACAGATGAACAAATTTTCAACGCATCGGAGACACTGATACAGTAACTCGGTATTAATTGTCAAATCTTCACAGAAAGTCTTCAATTTCTTTATGCATGTCCTCGTGAAGCTTGTGAATGACTGAAACTATAGCTCTGCGATTGTAACTGGAGAGTGTAAAGATACATTCACTGTTTCCGACGGACAGAGTCCATGTAATTTGCAACTTCGTCACAAATTTCAATTCTCAAATTGAAACGTATAGATGAGGAAAGAAATTCCAAAACACGTAGAAACAGATTTACAGTAGAACCAGAAGAGTATACTGGAGCCAACTTTACTGAGCTTTTTAGCATCACATAATCATGCACTTAAAAATAACTGAAACACTAATTAGCAAGCACCAGTGAATCCAGATGGTGAAAAGGAGCTATTATTTAAGCCAAAATGTCATACACGTTATTACGAAACACTACACATAAGGACCTGAGGATAACAATATACATGTACAAGAGAATTCATGAAAAACACAATTGCCATAGGCTATGCCTAAATACTACTTAGCTCATAACCTCTTAGTTTTGCTCCAGTGTTTCTATCATAATGACCAAACTTACAACCTAACGCAAACAAACCAGAACTGGCAGATGGAAAACATGCAGGGAAACCTCAGCAACTATAATTTGGAGGAGAGAGTGGCCTAATGTGCTTTATATCCACCTTTGTGGCACCACCAATGACTTCCCTGTTTCGGGTTCATCGCTTTCTAAGCTTATGTCCTTGTCAGAGCCAAGAGCGATGCCACCATTGAGCATTGCCATCAGACTACCACCGTGTACCCTACCTTCTGAAGCAACGGTCGACGAGTCAGAAGGGCTTTGTGCAATGGGCAATTTCGAACTACCAGGCTCAAATTGGTTCAAATCCAAATTGCAGATATTTCCAACATCAATATTCATATCCTCGGTATTCACAACCTCTTCCATCTCTTCAGGCTGCGTTACTTTCTGGCCCTGTAGTATAGGCCCCACACTGAGACCCCCATGGACTCTTCTATCCTGCACCAATCCACTGTGGAGTGCACAGAGACCCGTCTTTCCCCTAGCAAAAGAGTTGCATGAACCAGTATTTTGATCCCCGAACTCGGACCCTGGCTGTCCCCAAGAGCACCTCTTCCCACCACCATGGGCCTTGCAATAATCCGTGCTTCCTTGAGCACTCTTGCTGCACCCATGAGATTTACATCTTTTGCCCCCACCATGACGTACACAAAAATTGGTCCTACCCCTCGCACTTCTTGTGCACTCAGGCATAGCGCAACGTTTTCCACCCCCATGGGCCACGCAGAAATTGGTGCCACCATGCACACTCTTGGAACAAACTCCCCCGCCTTGGAAGGCGCACCTCTTGCCCCCACCATGACCTTTGCAAAAGGGGGTGCTCCCTTCAGCACCCTTGTTGCAACCCACGAACGTGCACCGCTTACCCCCACCATGAGCCTTACAAAACATAGTGCTCCCTTGTGCCCCTTTCGTGCACCCTGTATAATGGCAGCGGCGGCCGCCTCCATGCGAGATGCAGAGACCTGACAGGCCTTCGGCACTCTTTGTGCAGTTCTCTTTCTGGCATCTTTTGCCTCCACCATGCCGGATACACAAGCCTGACTTCCCTCGTGCAGCTCGAGTGCAACCATCGCGAGTGCATCTCCGACCACCGCCGTGGGCAATGCACAAATCTGTGCGCCCTTCTGCACTCTTGGTGCATCCCAGAAACTCACAACGCCGACCACCTCCATGGGCCTTGCAATACACAGTTCGGCCCTCAGCCCCCTTGTGACAGCCAGGTTTTTGACACCTTCTGCCACCTCCATGGGATATACAACGCCCGGAGGCACCTCTTGCCCCCTTCCCACATCCCTCAACCTGGCACAGTTTTGAAGCACTACTCCGCTGGCTAGAGGTACAGGTGATTGAGCTCCTTGGAGTAGATAGTACGCTTGAAGACAGGTCTGGAACAGCAGCAACCAAATCTGTCTTTTCAGAAACCTGGTTCTGAAAGAAGCTATTTTCTTTGTTCACCTTGTGGAAAGGATCCAAGTATATCCCTGATTTCCAGCAACTCGATGTTGATCTTTCGTCCACATTTGTGTACCTACCAATGCATAAGGGAATCTCCAGGCCAGAACATATTTGAGAGGAATTTGGATGAATGCAGGTTAAACCAGACTCAGAAGGCCCAGTAGAGAGACTTAACTCCAGGTCAACCTTAGGTTGCGGATCAGGACTAGCAACTTTCTTCCTGGAAGGTGCTTTGTCATTGCCAATACTCAGAGTGAAATCCAGATCAAGATCCATTGATGACTCCTCGTCAGTTTCCTTAGCTGAAGATGTTGTGGTGCAGGCAGTTCCTGAACTTCCCTTGCTGTCTGAGGAGCTTGAAGGCCGACCTAGCCCAAGATACAGGGAAGAGCCAACTTGCCAGTTGATGGAGTCATCCATCATTTTCCTCTTGCGTTTGACTCCCTTCGAGGCAGACAAGAGACGAAGTGAAGCAGGGGAATCAAGTTGTAAAATGGGGTCAGCAATATATTTAACACCCGTTCCTTGGGCAGGAGGTAAACTGCCCAATGTCTTGAAGGCCTTTGAAGAAGAATTGCCCAATGTCTTGGAGGCCTTTGAAGAAGAATTGGCAGCGAAACCCAAGTTCTGAAATCTAGGGTCCATGAGATGACTATTGATGTGTCTGATCTAAACAGCAGTGTGTGGCAGCCTGCCTGATTTCTGATGTGTCTAAATTAGCAAAAAAAAAACAAAAATATATCTACATTACATGTCCATCAAACAGTGTATTGCTCCTCCGCTAACAAAACCTGAAGTATCACAGCGATCCATTTCCTCAGATAATAATCTACACTATTGATGAGCACTTCAGACCAGCTAGGACCCTTCAAAGGACGAGCTGAGGTTGCGAGATGAAACCGAATCCGTAGATCATCCTATAAGCAAAAAGTTGAGAGATAGAGCAAGATTGGTAAGGTGACATTAGGATGGTTACCAAATTGAGACATTAAGTAACAAAGAAC
Organism: Eucalyptus grandis; assembly: GCF_016545825.1. Lineage (NCBI taxonomy): Eukaryota > Viridiplantae > Streptophyta > Magnoliopsida > Myrtales > Myrtaceae > Eucalyptus > Eucalyptus grandis. The sequence continues at coordinate 29,426,426 of NC_052615.1, read as the reverse complement.
CAAGCACAATGTTGTTCAACTTCTTGAGTTCTTGACACATTGATAGGCAGAATATTGGAAGGCTTTACTTCGCTCACACCAACTAGCAAATTTAAGAAGTTCAGCGTTTGGAATCACTCTAGAGGAACTAAAAGCATTAATGAGAACCAAGGTAACGTGTTATGGATTAAAAAGCAGACCCCAACTCCTCAGCAAATCTTATACAGTATCCAAATCCCACCAGTGGATTTGAAGAAACTCCATGTGCCGAAGAAAATGGGCAGGCCGCTGTCGAGCATTCAGTATATCAAAGAAAAAAAGAGAAGCCATGTTTCAACGATAAGGGATTGACTCATAAAAGCAAAAGAAGAAATATGATTATGTTGCCAGATGAAATGGAATCCCCTTTTAAAATCTCAAATATACTACCAACCACGAGCATCCATGGTACAGCCTAAGGAACTTCAACTGCATCATGGCACAGAATACACGCAAGGAAACAAGGCAAGGCAAGGCAAGGAAATGCAAGGAGTTTCAAACAAAGATCAAACCAACCGATCCGCCATCTAATTCCAAGTCATTATAACAAGATCAAGCCACAAACTCTCTAATGATTTTCCCTAGCCAATTAAAGAAAGCATCAGGATGAGAGATTGCAATACAGCATGAGCCAATTCAATCAATCTAAAATTAAAAATAAGAACCAAAGCCTTTAGAATAAGGAAAAGGAAGGGCATCTTACAAATTAAACATTTATCTCAAGCCATGAACCACAACCCACATTGGAGTGAATAGTTCACTGCCTCAACTAAAAAGAACTCTACATAGCTTTGAGATGGAAATAATAAATTGTGACAGCCTTTCTATAGTCTTCCAGTTTAAGATCTCAAATCCACATGGCCAACTAATAACAGAAAAAAAGGTAGTGATCCAAAGATCTTCAAAAGATGGAAAAAGATGACCTTACTAGTAAATCATATAAACTCAGAGATCTCTCATAAAGTTCCAAACTGATTTCTACGATTATGTCTACAAACATGCGAATTGCCACCAGTCATGGACAGGAACGCTTTGTGATGACCACCCAGAAAGCACGATAAAGCAAGCAATAAAGAGGAGAAAAAGAGATCTTTTCTACCACATGCGAGCTGACTGGCACAACAAAAACAGAACCAAATCAGATGGAAACATGACCGCTAGATTGAGATCTCTCTTGTTCAGGTAATGCACCAATACAGAGCAATTCAAGATGAAGAGTGCAATAGAGTCGAATTTATCAAGCAACCAATAGCGCTCAATTCAGCATTAAATTTATCAAACTTCTCTTAGAGACATAAATCTTTCTTGGTCGTAAACCCCACGAGTGAGCAAAAAAATTATCTTTCTTCAGAATCCTCAGAAAACAGGGAAAGAGAAAGAGAAGCAAAAGCAAATGATCATTGGATTGCCCAAGCACACGCATAAAAAAGGCTCTAACAGAAGCATCTCAAGAACAAACACATACCCAAAATCCTACACAGACAAAATGATCAGCTACCAACCCCACAACTCGACCAACCCACGAAGAAATGCTAAAAAGCAGGGAACTTTCGTCGAGACTCGCGGCTATAAGCTGAAACCAAGCCGTTCCACAAGCTCCATCGAGTTGGGGAATTCCTGAATTCCCTCCTTTCCCAAAGAGAACCCAGAATTCCACCCGAAAATTCAAAAGAAACGGAAAAGCAAAACGGATTGATAGCTAGCGAATTCAGAACAATACTGGGTCGCGATGCGATGCATCAAAACTAAGAGACGACAGAGAGTTTCAGCAGAAGGACCTCGCAAGAACGGATTTTGCCGCGGATTGAAGCCGGCCCCCCCTCCGCAGAAAACAGGGCAGACCCAAGATTGATGACCCGAGATATGCTTCGCGTAGCCCAAGAAAAATCAGGTCGCTGCGATTTTTATGGCGCGCCGGCACCAAAGGCGGATATAGAGAGAGAGAGAGAGAGGCAGAACGGCGGGCGTTCTTGCGATGAGCAGGAAACGAGGATTCGCATGACATGTGATAAGGACAGAGATCTTCCCTACTTAGCTTTTACTCAAAATTGACTCGATTTATCTCGGTAATTCATCAATAAATTATATATTTCTTGTGTAAAAATATCAAGAGGTTCTTTTGGTCTAAATGAAAAAAATATATATATTGAGAGTTTTTTTTGGTCTAAATGAAAAAATTATTAAGAGCTAAATCACACTACAAGAATACAAATATTAGAGCGATCTTTTTATTTTCGCCACAATATAAAATCGGTGTTTATTATAACCAAAAATGTAAAATAAACTTAAGATTGTGTCGATGCTATATTCTTTGGACGTGTTAGTGCGAGACAAAAAATAAAGCCCCAAAGGTGGATGATTAAGTAAATTGGGAATGTGGTCCTTATGGATATTTAGGTATAATGCCAAGTCAACTGTTCATTCAAGAAAAAAAATAATGTACATTTAGCACTTGATGCGATGGTGACTACATTAAAATATGGGTAAGTAAAATAGGCATTTGCTTCTTCTTTTCTCATTTAGTGACACATGGTACTTTTTTGTTCTCTATAGAATAGTACTAAAATAGTAGATATTAAAATCTTAACATCACAAGTAACTTATTATGTACTAGACACGCAATGGGACATCATCGTTGAGTTTGTTCATATAAAAATTACGCTTCGACTCTAAACCCTAAACTACTTCGATCGATTCACTCCTTCCATTACCAAGAGAAGCACGACAATCATTGTGCCTTTCACCCGAGCAAGTCGTGTTTCGTGATCCCGGCTATCTGTTTTTTTTTTTTCCTGGTTCTTGTGATGTGAATTATCTGTGATTAACAACTATGTCCGAAGCCGGGGGGAATCGAATGTCATTTTGGGAGAAGTACGCGTGATCTCGCATCGTGCACATGACAAGATGCCCGGGAGCACGAAGAAGTGGTCCGAGAGCCAAGAGAGAAAAAAAAAAAAAGAACAATTTATCTAACAAAGCAGAAAGCCCAAATTAAATTAAATTAAACTAAACAAAAAGAAGGGGGAAAAAAAAGGAAATAAAATAAAATAAAAGGAAGAGATATTCGAGTAGGCAGCTTCGTCGGCATCGGGAGGCCAAGTTCGGTGGCGTGGCGAAACGATGGCGAGAAGCCCCAAAACGGCCCCTCCCTCCCTCCCTCCCTCCCTCCCCCGACACGTCATCGTCTTCGTCATCGTCAACGCCGACTTTTCTTTAGGTTCGGCTCTGCGGGCAGGCAGCGCGGCTCGCCACCGTCCGTGGTGCTGCGCTGTCCCCACCCCCCACCCCTTACGTGGGGCCCCTCCCCAACCAACCCCCGACGCCGTCCCCACGTTGGAAATTCCTCGTCAGACTGAAGACGACATGATAAGGTTTCGTGGATTTCTAGGACCGGCCGATCGGATCCGCTGTCGTTCGTTCGAGAATTTTCGATGCCGAAATCTATGCCGTGCGCGTATATTTAGCTAAACCCCGCATGCAACGCTTCGTATAATCTCTGGACGTGACATGACAGCGGCTTCTTCTTTTTTCAGGGAAAAAACGCACGCATAATTGTCAATTTTATCGAAATAGCCCGCTTTCCTTGTCCTTGGCCATGTCAATATTTTCTTTACGATTCTTAAATAAAAAATCGATACACTTCAACCGGCATGTATTATTCAACATGAATTTGATGGTAAAATTAAATAAAAATTAATATATAAAAAATTTGTCGTGGATATCTTAGTTCGGTATTAAATTTGTCATTATTGATTTGAATTTTTTTTTATAATATTAAACATAAATTCGTTCTCTTTTGATTTATTAGTTCAAGGTTTTTGAGTTTGGCAATCGGAGGAGGTTCTCCGCCTTGTTTGAAGCAGATATATTATAAAGTGAGGAATATGGCCTTGGAAGATAAGATACACGAATTTTCCGAAATTCAACGCGGCGTCCTTTTACCCCCCAGAAAAAGGAAAAGAAAATGATTTCAGGGGTCATCCACTTGACAGAAAAGAGTGGTGCATAACCCAAAGCCGAACCTGAACTTGGACTTTCTTGCACATTTCCAAATCACAGGAAAAAAAAATGAAAAAAAAAAGAAAGAAAAGAAGGATTAAAGAATAAGTACCCTCTTATCGTTTGGTCTCCCTACCACTGAATTTCGATGCCCTCGGACAATTTTTGTACGAGAATTATTGACCAGATCAAAAAAGAATAAAACATCTTTCGCTCGGAGTAATCTCGGGGCTCAGCACGTCGATTCGCTCGTGGCAGAGGACGACGGACGCGGCCACACGGCGGTTATTTTCTCGACTCGATTCGTTCTGTCGGGAGCTCGATTTCGATCGACGTGGTCGACAGCGTCGAAAGGGGAGATTTGTATAGGCATAGACTTAGGCGGGCGTGGCCACAAAGATGTGTCGATTTCATGCGGGATCGGACAAGGCTTCGTGCTGCCTAACTTCGGTATTCTCGGCGCCATATTTTTGTGTTATTTTTCCCCCCTCTCTGCCCATTCGCTTTCTAACAATATTTTGCCATTATCGCATCGCTGTCCCATTAACGTAAGGTCGACTTTTGGGGCTGTCGAAAAGCGGGGCGGGGGGACAAGGACCGTGTGCTTTCCTTGTACTTCCTGAGAAGGAATATGCCTTGTAATATTCACCTCCCCTTCGGATCGCACGTGCGATGCGTCGTCCTGGAGCGATTTTGCCCGTGTCATCTCGTTTTGTCTTGGGTTAGGTGAGCCCCTGAATTAGTTATTATTAATCACAGCATGCCCCCACATATGAAATTGTACCTAAATCAAGCTTTTTCGTGAAGAAAGCTCTTGATCGAGCCTTTTAGAGTCTGACTTGAGTCCGGCTAGCTTGAGTATGGAAATCAAGCAGCTCGCGAACTTGGTCGTTGCCTAGTAATCCTATTTTCCCGTATTTTCAACTCTCGGGTTGAATTGAATCGAGTAGAGTTGATCGGTTTAATTCTATGAGACGCTTACTAAGTTGGATTTTTTAAAATCAGGCTCGAGTTAAAGTGTAGAGATATTAGAATGTTCGACTCGAGCCGCATCTAGAACAGTAGAGTGTCGGCTCAATCGTGTCTAAATGCATGAACTCGAGGCTGCCCACTAAATACTAATTATTTAATCTAATTAGCTGGCTTAGCACTGGCTTATTAGCAGCATTAATGAGCTTTAGACTTGAACCACGTGGGTCAACGCGAGACAGCCTCGTCTGGCGAGTGTACTATTTTTACAGGGGGCACATGTCCTCCTCAATCGAATATGAAGAGAGCCGACAAACTTTAAATTATGCTATATACCGTACAACGTCAAACTAATTGATTTCGATTCAATGATCAAATCGAACTAACGTTTTTGGCTTTTCTTCGTGGGAGCACATGGACTCAACTCTAGATCTCCAGGCATAATCTTTTGAGGTGTAGATTTCTAAATCCTGATACAATCACATACTATCGATTTCCAGATCGGCATTGCCATCAAGATGCCAAAAATGACAACTGAGGTAAAAAGACCGGTTTCTATCCCGCTTCGAGCCTCTTTCTGAAAATAGAAAATCAATTCAAACCCACGTAGCTTCATCGCGAGATTTGGGTGGCATTTCTTTCAATTGGCTATAGTTATGATTGATTTGGGGTCGATGCCGAAAGCCAATTGACTTTTTGCTAAAACATGATGCGATTTTTGGCATGATTGGGAACAAGAGAGAAGGTGGGGAGAAGAGACCTAAAATGGAGCATTTTTCTCTCTTTTATTGGGGGACCGATGAGGAATGTACGGACCCAAATTGGATGGCGGTGGGGAGAAGAAGACCCCCTCGAAAGACGAAAGGGAGAATAACAATGTGAGGCGGTCCAAAAAATTCCGATCTCTAATTATATTCTCCCTTTGAATTTTTCCTTTCTCATCGAGTCCATTCTTTGTTATTCCTTCCGATGTGCCAAAGACCGGTGTCGATGGTGGGGAGTTGCCCCACGTCGATTCGATCTTTGCCAGCCTCCCAGATTTTTTTTGTTCCGCGTCTTGGATTATTCCTTTGGTTTTCATTCCTTAGTAAGAAAGATGAGATTGAGTGTGATGCGAATGTTTATGCACTTTATCGACAGTGGGACAACTAGTTCTAACATAGAAATCTTGTAATTAGAATTGCTCACTAAAGACCGGATTTCTAAAAATAAAAACTAAAAATGTTCGTTGATTCAGTTCTTAGGTGAATTCATGAAACAGTCAAAATGTCCTCACATTAGAAAAAACACGAGACTTGAGAGCCAGTGATGAGGTTGGAGGCCAGAGGCGACCGAGAGTGGGAGTGAGAGAGGAAAGAGTGAGGGAGGGAGATGAGGGTACAAGATGAGGAAACTCAAAGATTGAAACTAGGATTTTTACTTGAAAAGTTAAAACTTAAAAATTTTAAAATATATATATACCGGTCCGATCTAGATGGGCAATTCCATACCAAGAATCAAGTACCAAAATCAATTGAAAACGGGAACTTGATCGGTTTCCATGGTAATCACTAATTTTGGACTGATCTGGGTAGTTCGGACGGTTCTCAATTATTATGCACATTCCTATCAACACTAAGATGAACAGGAACCCAAAACTTTTCCTTCTGCCGTATGTTTGTTTGAAGTACTTGAATTTCGACGTGAATATGGCGCGGCAGGAAATCATGTCGAAGCTATACTAACAAAAGAATGATGAAAATCCTTGTCCCAACAGAAAGTGGTGTCTAACAAAGAAATGGCGGTTGATCCTTTCACTAAGCAATTTGCCCTACGAATTGCCAGGCATGGATGTTTCGTGACGACTTCTCGAGCCGATCACTGCTCGCCGATTTGCTTGTGCAGAACACGTGGAAATCTCTCTAAGTCACGATCTCGAACAATGTCACGGCAGCGAAGACCAGGAAAAGAGTACCTCCGATGTAGGCGATGGCCTGTACAGTAAAGAGAGGACGGCAAATCAACTAAAAGAATGTATACTCGACGAACCTTCGTTAAGAAAAATATTGCTATAGCAGCATGGTGAACGAGTAAATTGAGTGAGAAGTGATTTTGATTATCATACCTTCTCAGACAAGAATGTTCCCAGCAATGAACCTCCGAGCACGGCAATCTGCACAAAGTTTCGAGTAACAATTCACCGATTAGCATCCTTAGATTCACGATAATCTTGCACACAGTTGAAGACATTTCGCAAACATACGAGAATCGAAATTGTCTCCATACGTTCCTCCAACTGGGCTTCGAAGTTACATCTGACCACAAACATGCATTGTGCCTTTGATTTGCAAGAATTGTATTGAGATCTATCAGAATGAACAACCCGTCGACAAGTTTCGCCAACTTCTTACTAGTGAACTACTAGAATTTTCACTGCTCAAAATTCTTTATAGTCACATTGGAGAAGGATATTTCTTCCCATTTCTTACACAAGAAATCGCGTCGACCCTGAAGCTAGCAAGTAGAAGAAATAATTTCATCAGGAAGCAAATTACCAAAGTTGCCACACCGTGTCCAGCCAAAGCTCCCCCAATGACTCCAAGAGGCGAAGAAGCTGCAGCAAGGGCTGTATTGCAAGAAAAATGTCCAATCACTAAAGAGAAAGTCAAGATTTAAACTAGATTTTGAGCATTAGACAATAGAATGAGTTGGAAAGGCCAGAGGTTGCGTGCAGAAAACTTCCCAATGTTATGTAAGTATCAGAACATGGGAAGCTACAAATGAATAGTAAGAGAGACAAGAAAAAGATGAACTGGACTGGCCTAATACATGTTATTCATTGGGAGCTATAAAGCCTCGAAGCATGCATACGTGTGTTGGGTCGACGAGACTGACCGGTCAAAGATGTACGATTCAAACTTTGCACTCACCTATTGTGGAGAAAAATGACTTATCGCCCCATTCAGCAACAAAGACTAAAACAAAAGTACTAACAACGGTACTAGCAGCTGCTACTATCCCAGCACCATTTCCTGAAAATTTCGAAACTGCTAATTCAGCCTGGTTCAAAAAGAACAAAGTGATATTACCTTCAGAGAACATAACACCCAGAAAAATATCATATTTATAGGTGCCGCATCGGAAAAAGGCTCGACAAACTGCGAAACAAGCATTTAATTCACCTCTTTCTGCTCATCGTCTGCCTTAAGACCATCATCGGAGGAGGCATCAACAAGTGTGGAGATGCCAAAATAGACCTGATATGCAGAAATTAGGGAAACAATGCTGCTCATATCTCAACAAAAACAGTTCCTTGTTATTGACAGAAGTCATTCAAACTAGCAAGAACATTGTGTATATTTCGTGGTATCAGCAGCAATCCAAAACTCACCAAGAGACAAACTGCAGCAATGTCATCAACAGGCAAATCATTCTCACCAAACCTGTGATGTCATTAGTACACTATTATACTTCTCCAGCAACATAGTCAACATCACTCAATAGCTAAATGGATAAGAGATGAGTGATCATGTGCAGTGGAAATGCATTGAGAAGCAGAAACAAAAGTACCTGAATGGAAGGATTTCATCAACATAGTGAAAGGTTCTTCCAAGAACAACAGATATAACAGTCATTATCCTGTCCAGAAGAATAAGCACTTCTTTTAATCCCAACAGCAGAGAATTTCTATGGTCTCCTTGAAATAAAGCACAATTGACATGGACTTCAGTAGTGATGGCAATCAACTATTTTAAATAAATAAGATATAGCTGTCGCCTTCTAGTGTAATTCATGGCTATTTATCCCAAGATACTTGGTCTTTTTAATGGCAATTAGCAGCATGGATCAACAATTACACTTCTGCTTTGCCAATGACACTAAGGGCATGAACAAGCTAAGTTTCTACAAGTACTATACCTATAAGACAAATAAGAGATGGAAAATGAGAATATCACCAACTCCAAATGGGTTGGATAGAGACTGGCTGATTTAGGTCTTGTGCAGATGAGAGAATAACTATTTAGTTAGAGGCAGTTGCTTTTCTTACTTGCTGTTTCTTGATTTTACTCTTCATATCTCAAATAAGATTCACAAAGAGCAAAAGAAAATGCAAAAGGACATCTAAATCACCATGCAAAGGCACAGTAACATACGCAAGTGCACCGAATGTCCCAGTGAAGACAATGCCTGCAGAGTTCCTAGCTGCTAAAAGAGCCTACAAAAAGGAAGAAGACAAATTAAGAGTTATTGCACTTCATCAAAGCTATGCAGGACTAAACACTTACAAAGAGATGAGTGGAAGAAGAACAGATTATGAACCGAAAGAGAGATGGAAGAGATGCTGTGTGTGCATGTGCATGTGCATGCATGCGAGAGAGAGAGAGAAGCTAACCTAGACAACACCTGAAATTGGCAGATTTTTTTCAGTTCTGGAATATATCAATCCATTTTGTTCTTAACAAAGCCATACTTAATTGATTTCTAATTAAAGGTATCACATGTCTGGGAAAGAATTCTTTTCAGCTGAAACTACATCCTCACAAAGCTACTTAATTGATTTCTAATCCAAGAAAAACATGTAAGGCCTCAACAGGCATAACAGGGAAACCTTGAAATCTCTGGTTTGTTTTAGTCAAACTTCTTTCTCAGGTTCACAGACTGAAGAAAGACATATAAGAACGCCCCTTGTGGGAATTCCCACAGTGCTGGACATATAAGATGTTTTCATTCGCTTATTTAACGAGCACCTTAATCAGGTCCCTTCTCTTCCTAAATCCCGAGAAAAGAAGTGCTTTACTGATGATAAGATTTGGCATCAGACTATGACAAGCAAATTAATACCATTCGTAAGTTTAACTCAGCCAGTCAAGAGATAAGATTTTTGGTCTCACCGCAATAAAGAAGGTTTTATCTCCCAGCTCTGAGAAAAGATGAGCAAGAATGCCTGCATGAAGGGAAAATGTATAAGAGCTCTCCATTAATGTAAATGACATAATTTTATCCAAAGAATTAACTCTAGTAAAACATAGTAGGTAATGCCAAATATGAGCTTATTGGATGGTAGGTTGAGATGATTGATCCAATAACCAATCAGATCACTAGATTAAAGGGAAATCTGTGCATGTCTAAAGGGCATGATTACTGTGTATCTTTTAGTTAGTAGTACAATGTCCAACAAAACTGTCGAATAGGAACATGTCCTGAAAAGTGACAGTCATTCTTGTTGCAGCAGTTGTGATGTCACTTATATAACTGATCTGAAATCTGATAAGGCTCTGAATCAGTTTGTATGCTTAGGGATCCCGAGATACAATTTATTTTCTAAACCTTTTGGAGCCACCAAAGCATCTGCTTATTAATAACTATGCATAAAGATTGAGCCTTTTTATATTGAAATTCAAAAGTTAAAGGGAGATTTCCCTAACTGAGGCAAAACCTGTGCTAATATCACCAAGGTCCTGAAAGTAAGGAAGCGACTGCAAACCACTGGCAATGTCTCCGGCAATTGCTGGTTGAGAGCCTTGAAGCGTGAGCAATCCGAAGAGAAACACAAACTTTCCCAAATTACCAAATGATGCACTACTCAACAGAATCTCTCCAGCTGTATTATCTTGTCTGTTCAAGTTACTCATCCCCGAAAATATAGGCGCAACACCAGAATTGTCCATGTTATGCAATGACTCTTCTGATGCACTGCTATTCTCATCACTGATGTACCCCGTGGTCTGTATTGACAAGAAAAATTTGGATTAAAATTTCAAGTAAGAGACAAGAAAACACATTTTCATTTATTAAGTATGTCCACTGAGAAAAATCAGCTGAAAGTTCGACTCCAAAGTAAGCAGTTATGCCAATAGCACGAAACACAATGTTCCGATGCAGAGAAATCCGACACAAGATGAATGAGCAAGCAAGAACTTGCTAGCATGATTTACTGCATATTACCCTCAATGACTGATCCAATCAAATGCAGCAAAGAAAAAAAATAGGATCACACACTTCAGGTCTCAAAGATTCTTACAAAGTCATCACAGTTCTCAGAAGTTCTAAGCCGAAAGTGACCAGACCGGTCTTCGCAATTTTTCACATTCCACCCTCTCCTGTACCTACAAAAGGCATGCCAATCAGTCCATTTCAAAAGCTTCCACACCTCTTCCCAGCTTTGCATTTCCTTCATTAAATTGGAATGCCAGCGTAAAAATCAAACCCCACCTCAACAATTACGAAAGAACAAACAAACATCTCAAAATCCGTACAACTTAGCATAGCCAACATCAAATTGAACAGATTTCGCTCCGTCACTCTGAAGATACAAAAAGAAGCTAATCCATTTTTCCTCGGAGCTCAATAAAGCAGAAAGACCACAATGACTTAGCAAGAATTCCAAGATGCCACCCACGCCGAATGAAGCACAACCCTGAAGAGAGTCATTCGAAACCATACAAAACACATGTTTCTTAGATTACCTGCAGAAAATGGGTACTGGGTCCCAAGCAGGGCGGTTGAAAGCTCGGTTCTTGAAGCGACAACTGAGGGAGAGGAGGTGACAGGGCGCGAGTTTCGGATGTTTTGGAGATGGAGGCAGCGAGTGCGACTTGAGGACGCTCTCGGAGAGCGTGATGCTTCGCATTCTCTCTCGCTCTTGTTCGTTGTTGCTGCCCGCCTGGTCTCTGTGGCCAGAGAGAAGTTAGTTGATGAAGTTAAAAGGAAGGAGATAAGTAATCCGAATGTAGCGCCAATACGTGCTCTGCCCCTATCTGCTTCGGTTTCAACTGTCGGGGATTTTGTCTTTGAGGAAATTACAATGTGGCCCTTATATTTTGGGCTTTAGATCAAAATGGCCCCTGAAGATTCTTTCGTTTCAAATTTCGGAAGCAAAGAGCTGGAAATTTTAAAATGCCTCTTATTCTTTGGGAGATATTTCGAGGATTAAAATCTCTCGCCAAAACACTTTTCGCCTCATTTTTCTGCGTGGATGTGTTAAAAGTGTACTTAATGACCTTAATGACTAGTCATTAGTCCCCATTATGACTAATTTCTACATTAAATTTAGATTCTCAAGTTGTTATGATCACTATTGAAAGTGTTAATCAATCATTAATTACCTTCTATCAATTATCAATCATTGTCGATCGGTCCTTGGTCATGTTTGATTGACCATCTCAAATTTTCATTGATTCTTTCTTCTCCCTTTGCATCTGTCTCCTCCTTCTTCCTCTTCTTCTCCTCCTCCTCCTCCTTCATCTTGTTGCTTCTTCTCCTCCTTCTTCTCCTTCCTCCTCCTTCTCCTTCTTCTTGCTGCTTCCTCCTCCTCCTCCTTCTCCTTCTTCTCCTTCTTCTTCTTCTTCTCTTTCTTCTTTGTCTTCTTTTTCTTCTCGCTTCTATTTCTTCTCTTTCTTCTTTGAATTTGTCGTCCAGACCCTAAGGCCCCTTTGTCAACTCTCTTTGTCTCTATCTCTGTTTGCATCAATTCTATTGCTAGAGGTCCACTCTCTAGGTTCGAAGGCGATGTCTCTACCATTGCTTCTTCTTCTTCTTCGAATTTGTCATCCATACCCTAAGGCCTCTTTGTCAACCTCTCTTTGTCTCTATCTCCATTCGCATCGATTCTATTGCTAGAGGTCCACCCTCTAGATTCGAAGGCAATGCCTCTACCATTGGCAATGAGCTTAACGCCAGTGCTGAGCTCAAAGAGAGAGAGAGAGAGAGAGAGAGAGAGAGAGAGAGAGAGAGAGAGAGTTCATTGTTGAGGCAGCATGCAAGTGATGTCGAGGACTCAATACCAAATATGGCGATTGAAGGTGGTGGGGTAGCGTCCATCCGCAGGGGTGGTGGAGGGTGGAAGAAACTAAGCCTTGTTGGTGTTTCGGAATAGTAACAGACATCAAGATGAACAAAGGTTTGTGTTGAGTGAAACAAGGACAGTTTAGTTTTTCAATGTGAAATATTGTGGGAGGACATGAAGGGGTATTTTGAAAACTAGAGGATATAAAGTGATGTTTAGGCCAAACGTGAGGAGGGTATCTAGTATTTTCCCTAACTTTTATTTAGTTTGTAAGATCTAAGAACGGGATTAAATCAATCGCAACCATGAGCCGATGAGGGGATCAGATGGAGGCATATGCAGCGTAATAAAGTATCTATTTCTGGTGGATTATTCCTAACTGAGTAAGGATGGAACTTTACTAAAATTAGTAAAATCATTATCGGGGAAAGAAGATGTTGGTAAGGTGGAGTCAATCTCGGAGGACTCAAAAGAAACTCTTTCGTTTCTGATATTTGAGCATATTGAGGAATTGATAATAAAGAATGTTTCAGACTTGATTGATGCATTTTATTCTTAAACTTGTCTTAATGATGCATGTTAAAACATTTTTATTTCGTGCACTTAAATTTGAAACTTGTTACGTACGACGTCCACTTTAATCCATCCGTTAACTCTGTTAGACTTTAACAAACGGCCCATCTACATGTCATTTCCAATGGAATGGCCGTGTAAGATTGAAAAGAATAATAGAAAGCCACGTGGCACTTAGCGTCTACTTAGAACTTATTAAGTCAATGGAAAGATTCAAGTACATCGAAGTTGTAAGTTCTAGGATTTAAATGCCAAAAGTGAAAGTTTAAGGATTTGAGTGTATTATCACGATAAGTTTTAGGACTTATATTAGATTGTCTCAAAAGATATAAAGCATATGTATTATTTTTGTCATTCTAATCGATTTAGGTTCAGACTAACTCAAATAGTTTTTGAAAAGGCATTTTGAAATAGACTGGGCGGCATTTTAAACCGATACGTAGTACTGAAACACCGGACAATACACTGCCACATCTCTTCGTAAATTAATCAACCTTGTAAAGGATTTTCGTATCTATAGCAGCATGTAAAATGGACGGTGATGAAACATTGACACCGACTGAAAGGCCTGACCATTTGAAGCATCTTTATCTCATCATATATCTGAAGATACACAATTTGACAAGCATTATTTGGAAAGCTACTGACCAACATTGCAACATGAAGAGACATCGCCCCCTAATCCGAAACCCTAGCCGCGCACTTCCTCCTAAGTCCTAAATTCACGTAGCATATGTGACTGAGGACTCTTTTAGCTCCTAATAGCACTCGTACAACTTAATATCCATCTTCAGTCTAAAATACACAAATGGGACGACACCATCTTCCTCAATCTCTAGAATCCCTCTCGTCATGAAAAAATCCCCGGTTCCACCGACAACCGATAGATACCTAGTCTTTGCCGGGATAAAATTGGACCCCATGACGTTTATGGTGCCCTTATGCTCCGTCGAATTGAAAACCAAGGTAAAGGCCATCCAGGCGCTTGGAACAGTTTTCATATGGTAAAAATAGGGGAAAAGTGCCAAAAAAGTCCTAAACCTTTTATCTTTGTGCCGATTTAGTCCTAAACCTTTTTTTGGTGCCGATTTAGTCCTAAACCTTTTTATATTGTGCCAATTCAGTCATTTCCGGCCAAAATTGACCGGAATTTGCTGACTAGACGCCGCCGGCCGACGTGGCCCGATCGGCGCTAACGTTGACTATTTTTAATAATATTTTAATATTTTTCAATTTTTCAATTTTTTTTTATTTTTTTATTTTTCAATTTTTTTATTTTTATTTTTATTTTTTTCTTTTGTCTTCTCTTCTTCTTCCTCCACGTCCTGGCGACTCCGGCGACCGCCGCAGGCGACGGCCGAGGTCGAGGTCGACCTCGCCGGCCACCTCGCTAGTGGCCGCGAGGGCGGCTCACGGCGGCGAGGCCGCCCTCGAGGCCCGGGTGGCGAGGCTTGCCCTCGCCGGATCCGGGCGAGGGTCGGGCCTCGCCCATGGCCGGCGAGGGTGAGCCCGCCAGCTCGGCGCATGGAGCATGGGGAGGAGAGCGAAGCCGACGGTGGCGAAGCTCGGCGAAGGAGACGACGCGGAGCACGAGCCGAAGTCCGCGGTGCCGCTCGGCGGCAGCGACGACGAGGAAGCGAACGAAGACCCGAGCCTGAAAATCGCCGAGAAGGCGCTCTCGGTGCGCGCCGCGAAGCTCGCCTCCACGCCACCGGCGTCGACGTGTCGGAGGAGGACGACGATAGGCCTCGGTTTCATAAGACCTCGAGGACCGAACCCCGCCTCCTCGCGAAGCCGGCGAGGCTCGCCCTCGCTGATCCGCGAGGGCGAGCCTCGCCACCCAGCCTCGAGGGCGGCCTCACGCCGGGCGGGCAAGGCTCTCCCTCGCCGGATCGGCGAGGTTGAGCCTCGCCTGCCATGGGCGAGGCTCGACCCTCGCCGGATCCGACGAGGGCAAGCCTCGCGCCGCCGCGAGGCCGCCCCGCGGCCACGGGCGGTGGCCGGGCGAGGTCGACCTCGACCTCGCCGGCGGCCGTCACCTCGGCCGGTCACCGAGGTCCGGCGACCGGGCCGGAGGAAGAAGATGAGAAGACAAAGAGAAAAAAATTAAAAAAATTAAAAATTAAAAATTGAAAATTGAAAAATATTAAAATATTATTAAAAATAGTCCACGCGGCGCCAATCGCCATGTCAACCGGCCGGCGTCTAGTTAGCAAATTCCGGCCAATTTTGGCCGGAAGGACTGAATTGGCACAACGTAAAAGGTTTATGACTAAATCGGCACCAAAAAAAGGTTTAGGACTAAATCGGCACAAAGACAAAAGGTTTAGGACTTTTTTGGCACTTTTCCTGTAAAAATAGAATCCCTGAGCTCGTGCTGCCGGTGGAGATAGCAGGTTCTGGTCTTTGGTCATGGGATTGTCGAAGATGAATACCTGGCCAAAGGCAAAATGCCCAAGCCCAACTGGACTCGTTACAGCAGCCCGGGTCGTGTTGGCCGAGTTACTGCCATTGAAGATCACTTGATGCATGTGGAGCACAATGTGCTTGCATGGTTTGAGTTCTTTGGAAGGCCTAGCTAATGAAAGTTGTGAGGCAAGTGAGAGCAAGAGAAAGATGAGGAAGAAGTAGATACCGTGGTTTTTCGGAAGCTCTACCATCTTGTGTTTCTTTTACAAGGTAATGAGGATCGTGGTGAATACAATTGCTCAGTGATCAGCTTATAAGGAACTTAACGTGCAAATATAGCTCACGTGAATCATGTCAGGTTGCATATTTTGCTACAACCCAATAAAATCGCACATATCTAGGGACTTTATTATAGCATATTAGCTAAATATTCTAAATTTCCACAACCATTCCCGCTTGTGGCTTGTTTCGCTTTTGGCTTTATTAGAGGCTGTCAATTTTTCTTTAAATATACTGGAAGTCCTAAACTTGTCATTAAAATGTAATTGAATTCTCAAATTTTCAAAAAGTACAACAAAATCCTAAAATTTGAAAAGTTGATGCAGTCAAGTCCTTTCATTAACTCTATCTAACTTGATAAATGAAAAATGCTAACAAGTTTTGAGACTTGATAGTATTAACTTGACAAATTTTAGAACTTAATTGCATTTTTTGATAATTTTAGAATCAATTGCACTTTTGCAATAAATTTTAGGATTTGATTGTACTTTTTGAAAGTTTTAGAATTCTATTACACTTTCATAACTCCCTTTTTTCTATTCTTTTTTTATGAGAAAGGTAATTTTTGTGAGGAAGGTAACAATAATTGTTACAAGAAGAAATACTTTAATCAATGATTAATTTATATAGAACTTACAATGCATGATATCACAAATTTAATTTATATTTCTTTGTTATAATAAATACTCGGGATGGACCTAAGTAAGTACTTAAACTGCTTCGTTTCAGGCCTCTCGCGGACCTCGGCATCCCTGGAAGTAAAACACATAGAGGGTATTTCCTCCCCCTAGGGAAGACAAAGATACGAAGGGGAGACAAGAGGCTGAAGCATGCACGTACCGACACATTAAAATAAGGAACGCAGTCTTGTCAGTCCATCAATGAAATATTTACTGGAAAGGTGAGGCGGCCCTCAATCGAAGTCTTCGGACTCTGTTCTGTGGTGAGAAACCCTGGAACAGCCAAGGATCCATGGAGTACCCCTATTCCTAGGGAGGAACGGGATGCTCCCTCTGAATTAAATCCCACTTGCATTTAGCACCTGATAAGGTAAAGCGACAATGTTAAATACCCTTAACAACTCATCCTCGAGACCTGTTTCAGATTTTTTAGCGGACACTAGTATATGTTCTGAACTATATAAGCTTTCTACGACAGTACTCTAGAAAGCATGTCACTTTTAAAGCTCATGCCACTTTGCATCCTCTCTTTTACAAAGGCTTTTTTTTTTGCTAGATACAAAGGATTAATTTAAATCTACTGCCAGTATAAAAAAGGGGAATGTTGTGATAAGAAAAAGGGTGTTGTGGCCTGACCAATCGATTCCTTTTTACGAATTCGAGGACCATATCGTGATAAAAGAGCTGTTGAGATAAAAGAGGGGGCGTTCAAGTATCACAGAAGTGCTACTTCAGAAGTTCTGACGATCTTAACCCAAGACAAAAGTTGCGGTGTCACCGGTAAAGACGCCTAAGGGACAAGAAAAGCAAGTACTAAGTAGAAATAAGATTCGCACAACTAGACGCATGAGGATGGACTATTTTCCCTTCTAGTAACGTTCCTGTAACTTGACATCCATCTTCAAATTAAAATACTTGAACCCTTCAACTGTATCGGTCTGAAATGTCATGATTTCTCTAGCCATGAAAAAATCGCCCATCCCTCTGATGTCGGAGAGATCTCAAGTCTTTTCCATCATCAGGTCTGCCCCCATAATAATATTTATCGTGCCCTTATACTCAGTCGAATTGAAAACCAATTTGTATGCGAACCAGACATTATAATCAATCTTCATGTTGTAGAAATAGAAACCCTGAGCCCACGCCACTTGGGTCGCGAGTAGGTGCTGGTCTTTCGTGATTGGGTCATCGAACACGACCAACATGCCTAGCACGAATTGGCCTAGCCTGGTCCCGTTGGTCGCCCACGTAGATGTCATGGTAGTAGAGGACAGTCTCTTGCAGCGTTCATTCTTTTTGAATGGTGTTCTCGCAGCAAAACAGGTGAAAATATAACTAGGACAAGGAAGAAGATGGGGTATTTCACTACGGATATCTTCATATTGCTTTAGCTTAAAGTCTTGGTGATGGCAAGCATTAGCACCTCAAATCAATTTATATAGGAGTTAATGAGTTAACTTGTTTATTCTCTCTATTTCAAAAATATTCCCAATAAGAACAAAACCGTACGCTAGCTTGTATATATAATCCAAGAATGCACGAAGTGCTTGATGCCAAATTAGTAACTTTTAGTGATTATTTCAGGTGGTAGGTAAGGGATTCAAATAGGGTGGTAATTTAGGATGCGTTTGTAACATTTCTATTATGAGAAATAATTTCTTTTCAGAAATAGAAATTATTTTTATTTTCTGAAATAATTTCTAAGTAAAACGACACATTTGGTAAAGATACAAAATTTATACTCCCATAATAAATAAATAAATAAAAAGAACAAAAACGTGTTTAGTACGAATCACAAATGATTTTGTACTATAGATTTTCTTTTAATATTTAATATTTTTTTTTATATTTTTTCCTTCTCTTCTTTCTCCTTCTCTAGTCAGCAGCAGCCACAAACCAACGGGGACCAACAACAGGTGGCCGGCAAGGGTAGGTGACTGGTGGCGGTGGGTGGCAAGTCTTACTAGAAGAGGAAGAAGAAGAAAAGAAAGGAAAAAATGACTTATTTCAAGAAATTGTTTAAAGAAATAAGAAGATACTTTTTTACTTCTTGTTTATGTTCTAAGTCTATTCTGAACCACTTTTTATTCTGGGAAGTAGAAAAATTAACCGACATTACTAAGTGGATTTATATTTTTTTCTATTTCAAGGAACAAAAGAACAAAAAAACCAAAGAACGGAAATGTTACCATACAAACCCTTAATTTCCACTTTTTGCTAACTTTTTTATTTACCATTTTAGCTTCTTAAATAAGGTTTTAACTTTTTGATAATTCATTCGAGGAGAGTAGCAAAGAAATACGACATTATAGAGATTCATACGCCTTTAAAATGATGAGTACGCTTTTACAATATGTAGTTACCGTTCTATACTCAAGTTAGCTTTAAATCAAAGGATTTTAGAAACTAAAAATTAGGTACTTTTTTTCATTAGAATTTATGAGTAAGACTGCAGCTTGTTCTTATAATTTAATTACTAAAAGAAATCACGAAGAATTACTTGATGGATTGATCGGGCCGACCAATTCGGAAATTTAGTATTCTATGCTCCTTCGAAGATTAAAAAAAAAAAAAAAAACGTTGCAAGGTTTAGAAGTTTCATTCCAAATTCTTAAAATATCAACTTAGAGGATATGTTCGTATAAAACTGTCACTTGTTTGTTTGTAAAACAAATAATATGTGATTTTCCTTGTCCCATATAGGAAAATTCGGAGGAAATGGGTTACTTGATAAGTGTAAGCCTTTTCTAGTGTATTCAAAGAAATAATTGAAGAGTGGGCTAAACCCCACAATACCTGTGTGCAAGCACATGATTATTAAGTTTTATTAGTTGAAATGTTGTATTTGTTTATTCAATATTTTTTGAATATATATTTTTATTATTCTTAATTTTATGTGTGTCTTTTCAAGATAACCTATGAAATTATTCTTGTTTAGTTTACAGCCTTTCCCGAAGGGTTGCATTTGTTTACTTTGTAATATTTTCCGAATGATTGCCTTTGTTTACTTTGCAGCCTTCCCGAAGAGTTTTCTTTAAGATCGATTTTTAAATATATGTCAGTTTTTGGCATGAATGAGAATAAAAAGTCATTTTGAGTCTTATTTCCTAAACTACAATAATCATTTTAATTATTTCTTAGAGACTATAGAGAAATATTAGAATTGTTATCTAGTATTTTCATTAAAAAATTTATTATATCTTGGAGGATATTTGCCAATGACCATTAGCAACATTGTGAGGTAAATAAATCCTTAAAAATAGTGAAATCATGCATTAAAGTCTGACTTGATTACTCTATCTAATTCGAAACCATATTTTCCAACAAAACCAATGTGACATGGCTTTTCAATATGAAATATTTGTGATATTAGCCCTATCTATGAGGAAAAGTATGGCACAAGTGTCATAACATTCGTATAATGCTCACTTAAGCATTTAAGTGTTGTAACCTTTAAAAAAAACGTTCATTTGAGTGTCATAATTTTTAATAGATGACATGAGTGCCATAAATTTTTTAAAATGTTCACCTAAGTGCCAGAAATCAATCATAATTGCACATGTGATGAATATTTTCAAAAAGTTATAGCACTCAAGTGATTGTTAAAAAATTATATGGTACTTAAGTGATAGAAAAAAGAAAAAAAGCACTCAAGTGAGCCTTCTATGAAAATTATGCTACTTATGGTGTCATTTTCCCCAATCTATTTTAAAGTTTAAACAATTATACAAAAACATAGTTTAAAGAGGTGTACAATTACTTATTCATTGGGACGCTTAACCCCTTGGAAGGTTTGTTTGGATTTAAATAAAAGCAAAAACATACTAATATTTGAGTGTTGCCAAAGTTTGAAGTGTTTCAAACCAAAAAAAATTAAAGTGCCTGAGTTTTAAGATTTCATTTAAGCAAAAAAAAAAAGAAGAAGCCGTGCCCCTAGGGAAGACAAAGATACAAAAGGTAGATAGGGGGCTGAGGCGTGCACATACCGATATGTTAAAATAAGGAACGCAGTTTTGTCAGTCCGTCAATGATATATCTATTGGACAAGTGGTGAGGAACCCTGAAATAGCCAAGGATCCATGGAGTACCCCTATTTCCAGGGAGGAATGGGATGCACCCTCTGAATTAAATCCCACTTACATTTAGCACCTGATAAGCTTAAGCAACAATGTTAAATACCCTTAACAACTCATCCTCGCGACCTGTTTCAGATTTTTTAGCGGACACTAGTATATATTCTGAACTATATAAGCTTTCCAGGAAAGTACTCTGGAAAGCATGTCACTTTTAAAGCTCATGCCACTTTGCATCCTTTCTTTTACGAAGGATTTTTTTTTTTTTTTGGCTAGATACAAAGGATTAATTTAATTCTACTGCCGGTATAAAAAAGGGAGATGTTGTGATGAAAAAAGGGTGTTGTGGCCCGACCGATCGATTCCTTTTTACGAATTCGAGGACCATATTGTGATAAAAGAGTTGTTACGATAAAAGAGGGGGCGTTCAAGTATCATAGAAGTGCTACTTCAGAAGTTCTGACGATCTTAACCCAAGACAAAAGTTGCGGTGTCACCGGTAAAGACGCCTAAGGGACAAGAAAAGCAAGTACTAAGTAGAAATAAGATTCACACAACTAGACGAATGAGGATGGACTATTTTCCCTTCTAGTAACGTTCATGTAACTTGACATCCATCTTCAAATTAAAATACTTGAACCCTTCAACTGTATCGGTCTAAAATGTCATGATTTCTCTAGCCATGAAAAAATCGCCCATCCCTCTGATGTCGGAGAGATCTCAAGTCTTCTCCATCATCAGGTCTGCCCCCATAATAATATTTATCGTGCCCTTATACTCAGTCGAATTGAAAACCAATGTGTATGCGAACCAGACATTATAATCAATCTTCATGTTGTAGAAATAGAAACTGTTGACACCTAAATTTTGGTAACCCGTTTAGTCATTTATCGCATAAAAATTAGGGATTAATTTTAACCCCTAAAAAATATAATTGCATAACATATGGTCATTAGGAGCATATTTCATTTAATTGCATATTTGTTGGGCCGGCGGTGAATGGATTTTGGTGAATGGCTTTAAATTTTGGATAAGTGAATAATTCCTCCGTGGTAATTGATATTACATTTACACGGGTGTCCTAAATTGTTAAAAGTTGACTATGAAATTTCCAGCACATTGGCACTGACATATTTGTGAATTTAAGGGAACGAATGCAAAGGAAGGACAACGTGTAAGCGGCCACCGATTCGTAGATGGGGAAGCCCATCCACGTGAAGGAAAATTATGCACTTGGCCGTGATTCGGTCAACGTGGGGGGCAAGAAATTGACCAATATTATTTTAAGAGGAAAGAATTTATGCATGATTCTCTAGACCGATTCACACAATATGGGCAAATCGGCAGAATATTTCAATATGAGCGTAATCCTTCGAGTATTCGCGGCGGCCGATTCTCGTGTTTGTAGGACGTGACTTGGGCTTAAAAGGAAAAAAATATATTTGCGTAGCTGAAGGTACAAGTTCCGAAAGAAAAAAAAAATCAAAGGAATATATTTCAATTCATCCACAATACGAAAGCAGATCACCTTCTCTTCCTGGGGATCCCATGTAGTCTTGCATTTAAAAGGAAGAGTTCTCATGCAAGAAAAGGGGGTCGGCACTTCTATTCTAAAAGACGTTGAGAGATGCTGCGTTCCCCCTGCAGCAACGACGGACTCGCTGCCGTGACCCCTTTCCGACAAGCTGCTAATCTGGTGCCAACCTCCAACCGTCGTGACCAAGCCTCGACGAGCCCAGCTCAACCGAGACATTGATGGAGCTACTGCCTTCCTCGCGCTCAACTGTTGCTTGATTCGCTGTTGCCCCAACGGGATCGTAATTTCTCCTTGCCGCAATCACTCGAGCAGCCCTCGCATCCCCGACGATCCATGATCTGCTGCTTTTGCTATACCATGAACCAGCACACCCCAGGGACGCTTGAACCACTACAGCCTAGTTCGGAGTCGGCGAGGACTCCCGCAAGTTCCATCTAGCCTGGCGATGTCCTGAAGTGTTTTCTTCTGACTCACCGACAATCACCAAACAGGCTTTAGCGCTTTGTTCGCATTCATTCTTTGCAGGTTTCGTCGGAGTCCAAAGAGGCCAACATCTCCTGACCAGCATGAATACCACGTCATATACTGTGGCCACCACTTGCAAGCCCCGGAGTCCATAGTCAAAAGAGTCGCTAGAATTTTGATGAAATAAGTAAGTGGTGAATTGGTCTTCAGGTATTGTCTAGAAGTGAAAATACAAAAGAAAAAATTGTCAAAGCTTCCTCTCTGCGGCGTCGCCTCGACGTCTTCGACTTTAGACAAGCGGTCCACTATGATCCATCTTGGGCGTCCTCGTTGCCGCCGGTCACCCGTCACACTGTGTCGCTCGCCGCATGCCGTTGCTCACACCGTCGAGCATTGCAAACCACCATCAGTCACCATTCGTGATCCATTACCCAGCACTCGAATTTGGAAAGTTATTGTCACAATTAGGTAATACTCCTTACTCGGTGCCATTGAATATTTTATCGCCTAATTTGTCTATCTGATATCCATTAAGCATATTTGAAAGATAGGCATATCTCCCAATTAAGATTTATTGCCCAACCGCAACGCGCTAGGTTTTTATTTCATCTATAAGGCTTTAGATGAAATAATTAATCAAGGGAATAAAATTGATATTTTGATCTTTAAGGCTTAAGATCAATTTATCAATTTTACTAGGGAATTATCATCCCTTAATCTGAATGGTGTGTGATATCTTTGATGATTTTGAATGGTCTATCTTGTCTCGATTGCTTTATTCATCTTGAGATATGTTTAAGTTAGAATATTGCATGCTTTAGGGTTATTTGCATATTTAGACTAAGCATTTTATTTATCATGAATTTTCGAAATAAAAAATAAATTTAGGATGTTAGATTGTCGTTTCATTAACCTAAATTGCATGTTTAATTATTTAATAATTTTAATTTCGAATTTAAAAAAAAAAAGAAAAAGGGAAAAGGAAAACTTAAAATTAGGGCATTCTTTGCATGTCATCACATATTAGGATAGATTGCATGCTTATTAAGTCAATAAAAATCATGTGCACGTCATATGGCATTAGGTTCATAAAATGCACATCATTTAATAATTATTGCTAGGTCTATTTAATTAGAAATTACATGTCATTAGAATTAAGTCATTTAGTTAATATTGCATTGCATATTGCATGATTTTCATTAATTAAGTGAAAAAAAAAGAAGAAATTGCGTGTTAATTAGAAATCATATCTAGGTTGTTGATGTTGATTTTAATTTAACATTGCAGATGCTTTCGTTATTTTGAGGTAAGTTTTTGCAATTTATTTATTGTTTATCTGGGTGTTAAATTGGTGGATTGTGCACCCGCATGAATCACCTCACATGTTAAGGAAATATATTTAAAATTAATAAAATTGCCTGCAAAAAAAAAACATTTTTTGGAAAACAAAAGAATGGTACCGAAAGGGCATTAGAGGAATCTAGTGTAACCAAGTCCCCATACCCATAGTCTCTGGTTCGTAGGAGTAAAGTAAATCTCCCGTTACTTTACTTGGGTTTCTAATCGACCCACTAAAAATAGATTAGTGGCGACTCCTAACTGAAATATCATTTGCATGTTAAGAACTTGAACTTAAGTCGTGAATTGGTATGAGTTTGGGAGAGCCCGAGTTAAGTCTAGGCTTAACAATCCATTAGCCAAAAATTAGGTGAATCACCCGAAAATTGGTCGCGACAGAAACCCTGAGCCCACGCCACTTGGGTCGTGAGTAGGTGCTGGTCTTTCGTGATTGGGTCATCGAACACGACCAACATGCCTAGCACGAATTGGCCTAGCTTGGTCCCGTTGGTCGCCCATGTAGATGTCATGGTAGTAGAGGACAGTCTCTTGCAGCGTTCACTCTTTTTGAATGGTGTTCTCGCAGCAAAACAGGTGAAAATATAACTAGGACGAGGAAGAAGATGGGGTATTTCACTACGGATATCCTCATATTGCTTTAGCTTAAAGTCTTGGTGATGGCAAGCATTAGCACCTCAAATCAATTTATATAGGAGTTAATGAGTTAACTTGTTTATTCTCTCTAGTTCAAAAATATTCCCAACAAGAACAAAACCGTACGCTAGCTTGTATATATAATCCAAGAATGCACAAAGTACTTAGATGCCAAATTAGTAACTTTTAGTGTTTATTTCAAGTGGTAGGTAAGGGATTCGGATAGGGTGGCAATTTAGGATGCGTTTGTAACATTTCTATTCTAAGAAATAATTTCTTTTCAGAAATAGAAACTATTTCTATTTTCTGAAACAATTTCTAAGTAAAACGACTCGTTTAATAAAGATACAAAATTTCTACTCCATTAAAAAAAAAGAACAAGAATGCATTTAGTACGAATCACAAATGTTTTTGTACTATAGATTTTCTTTTAATATTTTAATACTTTTTTTATATTTTTTCTTTTATTTTGTTCCACTCTTCTTTCTCCTCCTCTAGTCAGTGGCAGCCACAAACCGATGGCGACCAACGGCAGGTAGCCGGCGAGGGCAGGCGATTGGTGGCGGTGGGCAGCAAGTCTTATTAGAAGAGGAAGAAGAAGAAAATAAAAAAAGAAAAAAAATGACTTATTTCAAAAAATTATTTCTAGGAATAAGAAATTACTTTCTTTTACTTCTTATTTCTATTCTAAGTCTACTCCCTAACCACTTTTATTCTCCGGGCAGTAGAAAAATTAAGCGACATTACTAAGTGGATTTATGTTCTTTTTATGTTCCAAGGAACAAAAGAACAAAAAAACTAAGAAAATGTTACCATACAAACCCTTAATTCCCAGCTTTTGCTAACTTTTTTTTATTTACCATTTTAGTTTCTTAAATAAGGTTTTAACTTTTTGATAATTCATTCGAGGAGAGTAGCAAAGAAATACGAAATTATGGAGATCATACGCCTTTAAAATGACGACTACACTTTTACAGTATGTAGTTACCGGTGTATACTCATGTTAGCTTTAAATCAAAGGATTTTAGAAATTAAAAATTAGGGTACTTTTTCATTAGAATTTTGAGTAAGACTGCAGCATGTTCTTATAATTTCATTACTAAAAGAAATCACGAAGAATTACTTAATGGATTGATCGGGGCGACCCGGTTCGGAAATTTAGTATTCTACGCTCCTTCGAAGATAAAAAAAAAAAACGTTGCAAGGTTTAGAAGTTTCATTCCAAATTCTTAAAATATCAACTTAGAGGGTATGTTCGTACAAAACCTGTTGCTTGTTTGTTTGTAAACCAAATAATATGTGATTTTCCTTGTCCCATATAGGAAAATTCTGAGGAAATGGGTTACTTTATAAGTGTAAGCCTTTTCTAATGTATTCAAATAAATAATTGAAGTGTGGGCTAAACCCCACAATACCTATATGCAAGCGCATGATTATTAAGTTTTGTTAGTTGAAATGTTGTATTTGTTTATTCAATATTTTTGAATATATTTTTTATTATTCTGAATTTTATATGTGTCTTTTCAAGATAACCTTTGAAATTATACTTATTTAGTTTACAACCTTTCCCAAAAGGTTGCATTTGTTTACTTTGTAATCTTTTTCAAATGATTGCCTTTGTTTACTTTGCAGCATTTCCCAAAGAGTTGTATATGTTTTTTAAGATTGATTTATATATATATCAATTTTTTTGGCATGAATAAGAATAAAAAGTCATTTCAAGTCTTATTTCCTAAACTACAACAATCATTTTAATTATTTTTTAAAGAAACTCTAGAGAAATATTAGAATTGTTATCTAGTATTCGCATTAGAGACTTTATTATATTCTGAAGGATATTTGCCAATGACCATTAGCAACATTAGGAGGCAAATAAATCCTTAAAAACAGTGAAATCATGCATGCATTAAAGTCTGACTTGATTATTCTTTCCAATTCGAAACCATATTTTCCAACAAAACCAACATGACATGGCTTTTCAATATGAAATATTTGTGATATTAGCCCTATCTATGAGGAAAAGTATGGCACAAGTGTCATAACATTCATATAATGCTCATCGAAGCATTATATTTGTTTTTTTTATCCATTTGAGTGTCATAATGTCAAAAGACGTAGAGAAGCAAAGAACAGACTGAAGGGAAGAGGAGATCGTAAAGCTTTTGTGGAAGTTTTCTGTTTTTCTCTATTACATTCAATGTTCATTACACTGTAATTATAATACAGGAGATACATGAATAAAAGGAAAAGAGATATTTTTACAATCGTATCAATATCTCAATCTAATCAATCTAATCCCTAATTGATCTAATGCATGATCATAACCAAAAATAGATCCTGCATATCTTCCAACACTCCCCCTCAAGCTGGTGGCTTGTAGATATCCAAGACTCCTAGCTTGCTTAGAAGATATGCATGCTGTCTTTGACATAGAGGTTTGGTGAAGATGTCCGCGGGTTGTTCTGCGGTTCCAATTCCTCTTGTCTCAATGATTCCTTCTTGAATCTTCTCTCGAGTGAAGTGGCAGTCCACTTCTATATGCTTCGTTCTTTCATGCATCACGGGATTCGCTGCGAGTTTGAGGGCTGCATCATTGTCGCAAAATAGCTTCGTTGGCCCTCTCAGCCTTATCCCAAGATCTCCAAGTAATCCCCGCAGCCACACAATTTCACATGTAGTTTTTGCCATAGCCCGATATTCTGCTTCAGCTGAAGATAAGGAGACGGTCGCATGTTTCTTGGTCTTCCATGAAAGAAGAGATTCCCCGAATTTAATACAAAAGCCAGTAATCGATCTTCGACTCATCGGGCAGGTCGCATAATCTGCATCACAGTATCCCGTCAATTCCATATTACACTTTCTAGACAGAAGTATCCCGAGTCCTAGGCATTTCTTTAGATATTTCACAACTTTCAAGGCTGCATTCATGTGAGACTCCTTCGGGCTGTGCATAAATTGGCTGAGAGTTTGCACGGCATATGAAATATCAGGTCTGGTCATAGTCAGATATATGAGTTTTCCAACGAGCTTCTGATAACTTGTCGGGTCTTTGAGTATAGGGTCATCATTCTGAGATATCCCTCCAAGAAAATCCGCTGTGGTTAACTTGGTGTTCTGCTCGATAGGAATAACTGCTAGTTTGCATCCTGATAATCCAGCTTCTGAAATGATCTCCAATACAAACTTCCGCTAACTGAGAGAAATCCCTTGGTCGGATCGAGCAATCTCAATACCAAGTAAGTATTTCGGTGCTCCCAGGTCCTTTATATGGAATGTAGCATGCAAATATTTCTTAAGACTCCCTATTGCAGTATCATCGTTGCCCATGATGAGAATATCATCAACGTATATCATCAAGTAGATAGATGACATACCTTTAGTCCATGTGAACAGGGCGTAATCATACTTGGATTGTTTGAAGCCTGCAGTTGTGAGAGCATTTGCAAACTTTGCATACCATTGCCTTGAAGCTTGTTTCAATCCATAAAGGGATTTATGGAGATGACATACTTTATTCTCCCCCTGTCTCCGTAAGCCCTGAGGAATATCCATATAAATCTCCTCATCTAAATCGCCATGAAGAAAGGCGTTGTGAACATCCATTTGATGTAAGGACCAATTATGGACAGCTGCTACTGATAAAAAAGAACGAACTGTGACGTCCTTAGCAACAGGAGAGAAAGTCTCGTGATAATCGAAACCTTCCCGTTGCGTATATCCTTTAGCCACCAACCTAGCCTTGTAACGCTCAATGGAACCATCAGATCTGTATTTGATTTTATACACCCATTTACATCCTATGGACTTTCTGTTTTGAGGAAGAGTGACTAATTCCCATGTGTGGTTATCAGTCAATGCCTGTAGTTCTGCTGCCATGGCCTGTTGCCATCGTGGAACTCTAGATGCTTCATCATAACTAGAGGGTTCTTTCTCATGGGAAATATGGCTTATGCAACATCTATGATCTGACGAAAGCTTATCAAAGCATACGTAAGAAGATATTGGATAGCGAACACCTGGTGAGTTAAGCGAAGCACAAGCATAATCTTTAGTCTAGGTTGGCGGTCTTGTGGCTCGTCCTGAACGACGTGGATGAGCTGTCGGTGGTGGTGATGAAGATTGTTCTTCTGCATGTGTCTCAGGGGTATCCTCCGTATTGGTTGTGTCATCAAGAGCACTATCCAGAAATCCTTCTGGATGAGAATCAGGCAAAGTGGAAGGAAGATCTGCTTCTGGTGGAATTGAGAGGATAAAACCAAGGGATGCTTCTTCTTCGTTTAGAATCCGGTGGGAACTTGTTGGAGCATTCAAGTCGTCTTGAAAAAATGAGCTTTCACGAAAGGAAAAGATATTTTCATGAAAAATAACATCTCGACTAATAAAAAAATCTCCCGTTCTTATGTCAAGAACACGATATCCCTTTTGCAAATTTGGATAACCCATGAATATGCATCTCCTAGCACGAGGACTCATTTTGTCCCGAGGCCCCATTACTGCAGCATAACATAAGCAGCCGAAGACCCTCAGATGGTCTAAGGTCGGCCTTTTTTCATAGAGCAATTCGAAAGGCGATTTGCCATCTAGTATCCGTGTTGGCATTCGGTTGATCAAATAAGCTGCAGTAAGAACGCAATCTCCCTAATAATTTTCTGGGATAGATCCCTGAAATTTCAGTGCTCTGGTGACTTCCAAGAGATGGCGATGTTTTCGCTCTACTACCTCATTCTGTTGTGGAGTATAAATACAGGAGCTTTCATGAAGAATGCCATGGGACAGAAAGAGTGAACGGCAATCATTATTAAAGAATTCTGTCCCATTATCAGTTCGAATCCGTTGAATCGACCTTTTAAACTGATTTTTAGTCAGGACTAGAAACATCCTTAGATGAGAAACAACTTGTGCCTTTGACTGCATCAAGAATACCCATGTGGCACGAGAGTAATCGTCCACAATTGTGAGAAAATATCGCGAGCCATCCCGATGTGGGGTGTGATAGGGTCCCCAAACATCCATATGAATCAGAGAAAAAATTTCAGTGGAACGAGTTGTACTGGAAGGAAAAGGATTTCGAGATTGTTTTGCAAGCAGGCATATTTCACATTTAGAGTAAGGAAAGAATGCACTATGGCCCATTCGTAAATGCAAAAGAGAACTGTTATCATTGGTAGATAGATTACACAACGATTTTTTATTCAGGGAAGATAAATCAAAATGACTGGGATAACTGATCCAAAAATAAAGCCCTTCAAAAAGGTTACCCAAGCCCATCAGTTTGCCAGTCGAACGGGCCTGGAAAAGACAGGTGTCAGAATCGAAGAATACTTGACATGAATTTTCTCTGCAGACTTTGGAGACAGAAATTAGATTGAATTGGAATTGTGGGACATAAAGAACGTTTTGAAGGGTAATTTGATGACTTAATTGGACAGTGCCTGTCAAAGTGACATGAGTAATGTTCCCGTTTGGCAATTGCACAGAAATAGGTGTATCTAATTTCTTATGCATATTTGAAAAAAATCCTCTATTAGAAACAATATGATCGCTCGCCCCTGAATCAATTATCCAAGCTTTTTCTTGAAATAGAATTTATCAGACAATGAGAAATACCTGAAAAGCTTGCTCCTTTATTCCCAACATCGACCTTTTGCAAAGTCTGCATCAGCTGCTGATATTGCCCATATGTAATAGGTTGATCACAATTTAGACCAGTTGGTCCAGTGACCTGGTAAGCTGCAGCATATTCTTTTTTCTTTCCTTTTTCTCCTGGCTTACCATGCAATTTCCAACAATTATCTATGGTATGATGTGGGCGTTTGCAATATTCACTATATAATTTGCCTCTCCCCTTTGAATTTTGACCAAAATTCTTTAAAGATGCAGAAAAAACCTGACCGTCCGATCCTTTTGATGTCGAATAAATCTGACCATCCGATCCATTTAATGGAGAACAGATTTGACCGTCGGATCCCTTCAGTGAGGGATAATATCCACCGTCCGATTCACCGAACTGATGGAGCCCCTGCCCACTGTCAGATCTCGGCGGAAGATCTGGGCCGTTTGTCCCTTCCCTTTTAAAGGGACGCGCGAATCCTCCCTGGAACCCTAGCCCCCTTTCGCGATTCTCTCTCTCTCGGGCTAGGGTTTGTCCTGAGTCTCGCCGGACGCCGCGCATCGCGAGGGCGATGCTGTCGCTTCCTCGCATTTGCTCCGGAACCGCGAGCCTCTGGCTTTCCTCTTGAACAGTCAGTTGGAAGATTCGTCCGAGGGGAGGCACCGGATCCATCACCAAGATCTGAGATCGAAAGGTTAGATAATTTTCGTTCAAAATCAAAAGGAATCGTGTCGCCTTCTCTCTCTCCTTTATAGATCTGTACTATTGGAGCGTCTCTGCCGGTCCCTCGAGCTTCTCCTCCGTTGCTTCGAGTTGGTTCTAGAGAGATGACAATTTGTTGTAGCAGGTCGTGACGGTCGTATTTCCCTGTTTTAACTCGCTTAATTCATGCATGAGGGAAAAGATCTTGGCTCAATCTAGTTTCCCGTACATTTTTTTGATGTTATCCCACATCCTTTTTGAATCTTCCGTCGGAGGAAGCCCGGCGGCCACCTCTGGAGAGATGCAATTGCCGATCCACGTTCGGATGAGATGGTTGCACTTTCTCCAGTGCCTGGCCAGTCGCTCGTCCGACGGTATGGGTATTATTCCGTCGAGAAATCCGTCTTTATCCTTCGTCACAAGGGCCCGCCGGAAATCCTGTGACCATTTGGAGTAATTCTCCGACCCGGTAAGATGTAGACTAATCAATTTCAATTCTGGATCGTCGGCGGTTGATACATATAAAGGGTCGCTAGGTTCCGGTCGGCCAGTGACGGCAGCGATCGGAAACGGAAGGAAGCCCGGTGGAAAATTTGGGTAGGGGTTCGCCCCTGTACCCGATCCGTTAAATCCAGATCCATAAGCCGCATTAGAAACACCCGGGTAGGGATTCGACCCTAAACCCGGTTCACCCGACCCGCTCACTTGTTTTGAACCGACGGCTGAGTTTACCCCATTCGTGGTTGGCAGGCTCCCGTCGAGCTGGGGGTTGCTCAGGCTACTCCCAGTCCCCGGCGATGATGCATTTGGGGAAGCCCCAACGTACCATGGATATGGTACCCAATGGTAAGGATGCCCAGAAACCGGCAACCCCATGTTTGACTGAGCCGGGTGATACTGCCATGATAGACTTTGAATTTGAGTTTGCTGTTGGATTGCCGGAATTGTGGTTTGAACTTGTTGTGCAGATGTAGCCTCTCCTGTGGATTGTGTATCCGAGCCAGAGGATGGATTTTCTGGTGGATTCTTGGTGAGTAACCTCATTTGCTTCTTTCTTCTCTAACAAATTTTGATTCATTCTCTGCTTTGATCTGGTTTTGCAAATCAGGAAGCTTCGACAGGCAATCAATGTATGCGGAAGCGGAATTAAGAGCGGCGCTACGATACCATGTCAAAAGACGTAGAGAAGCAAAAGAACAGATCTGAAGGGAAGAGGAGATCGTAAAGCTTTTGTGGAAATTTTCTGTTTTTCTGTATATCATTCAATGTTTGTTACACTGTAATATAATACAGAAGATACATGAATAAAAGGAAAAGAGATATTTTTACAATCGTA
This sequence comes from Eucalyptus grandis, assembly GCF_016545825.1. Classification (NCBI taxonomy): domain Eukaryota; kingdom Viridiplantae; phylum Streptophyta; class Magnoliopsida; order Myrtales; family Myrtaceae; genus Eucalyptus; species Eucalyptus grandis. Next base: position 29,394,018 of record NC_052615.1, on the reverse strand, counting down.
TCAATATCTCAATCTAATCAATCTAATCCGTATCAATATCTCAATCTAATCAATCTAATCCCTAATTGATCTAATGCATGATCATAACCAAAAATAGATCCTGCATATCTTCCAACACATAACCTCTAAAAAAATAGTCATTTGAGTGTCATAATTTTTAATATATGACAGTTTTTTTAAAATATTCACCTAGGTGCCGAAAATCAAACATAATTGCACTTGTGATGAATATTTTCAAAAAGTTATAGCACTCAAGTGAGCCTTGTATGAAAATTATGCTACTTATGGTGTCGTTTTTCCCAATCTATTTTAAAGTTTAACCCATTATACAAAAACGTAGTTTAAAGGGGTGTACAATTACTTATTCATTGGGACACTTAACCCCCGGGAGGGTTTGTTTGGATTTAAATAAAAGCCAAAACATACTAATATTCGAGTGTTGCCAAAGTTTGAAGTGTTTCAAACCAAAAAAATTAAAGTGCCTGAGTTTTAAGATTTCAATTAAGCAAAAATAAAAGTCAATCCCTATATGATATTTAAATGTTACAACATCCCACTATGCAGAGGCCCAGATTCATCCTGAAATCAAAGCGTATGAATACCCGACTGATGAAGTAAATAAAGGGTCTTGACGTAATAATGACTCCCTTGAGTGATTATTTGGAAGAGGATCTGCCGGCCCGCGTAAGATTTGAGTTGTGGGAAAATTCCCTTCCAACTATTGTGAATCAGCTTTTATAGAACTTTTTTTTTTTTTTTTTGGTCAGAAAATGTAGATACTTTCATTCATTAAAACGAGAAATACAAGAAGTCGACAAGTAAGATTCCGAACATAAGATTTCGAAAGAGCTGGAGGAGGATTAGACATCCAGTTTTGAGGGAGTGATTTTGTTGCGTTAGCCTTCGCTAACCGGTCACACGGAATTGGCTTCACGTGGGCAGTACACCACTGCGTCGCACTTGATTGGGCCGGGATCTTGTTGCATTGGTCAAGGATGGTCTGCACATTCCAGGGTGTTCGGCCCACCCATTAGGCTTTACTTTGCAGTCAAACAGTCGAGACTCACATTGCACTTTCTTTGCTTCAACTAGTTCGGATCCGGCTTCTTCCACGTGCGCTTGCTTTTTGGTTGCAGAAACTCCAGCCCCTTCAAGATCGCTAGGGTTTTCGATCTGCACGGATGAAGAGGCTCGAGTTTCGCTCACGAAGCCGTCCACCACCTGTTCGGCGTGATTCCTCAGTATTCCGGCGACAGATCCGACCGGTTCTCCTGGCACCCACGAGCCATCGACGTTGAGTTTCAGTGTTCCTCTGTTCGGCGGTCTCCATCTTCTCGGTAAGTGCAAGTCTGTGGGTTTCTTAGCTTCGTTTGTGTTGTGCCATCTTCTGAAATTTTGGAGGTTTGCTTGTGCGAGATCAACGATTGTGTTCGGATCGCGGTTTTGCTGCGAAGATGGTGCTATTGCGGGCTTTCCATATGAACCAGAGAACCATCGTCACTAATTCCTTTTCGGGTGAGTGATAGTTGCCTTCGAAGCTTTCCTTCAACCATTTATCAAACCTGGATATGTGCGTGGGTTTACACATGAGATTAATCCTTGGGTCTGTCCATATTTTCTTTGTCCACTTACGAGAGGAGGAACGAGGTGCTCGGTGGTTTCCGGATGTGCGTTGCGAAGCGAGCGGGTGGGTGAGGTAACACCTGTCTTTTGTAGAGGTTTTCTCTAGTTGGTATTGCATTTTGACATATGCTCCATGCAAATATGCGCATTTTCGGGGGGATAGATAACTTCCATAGCTGTGTCCATAGTGTTCGAGGGGGCTGGTATGAACTTGATGCTCTGCTTTGTTCTGTTTTTGACGTTTGCGCACACACTTTATTGTATCCGCTCTTTACTGTGTACAATCCAGACCTGTTCCCTTTCCATACTAAATTGTCTTCCTGTTGATTTGGGCTTAGAGGGATGGATAGGATTTCATTTGCCACTCGGTCTTCAAATAGGTTTTGAACTTCTGTTTCTTTCCATGCTCTGCTTTCTTCGCTGATAAGTTCTGCCACCATTATAGGGTCATTTTCGTTTGCCGGCCCACCTATAACCCCATATGCTAGCCATTTATCCTCTCGAATTCTGATTTGCTTGCCGTTTCCTACCTTCCATTCCACCTCCTTTTCAATAGCTTCTCTCCCCACAAGAATGCTTTGCCAACCCCATGAGGGACGCTGCCCTCTCCCTGCCTTCCATATATCTTCGTTGGGGAAGTAGACTCCTTTTAGTATTCTGCTCCATAAGGCTGAGGGGGATTGAGATAACCTCCAGGCTTGTTTGCCCAACATTGCCTTGTTAAAATTTGTCAAGTCTCTGAATCCGAGCCCTCCTTCATCTTTCCTCAGTTTCAAAACTTCCCATTTCTTCCAGTGCAAACCACTCCTTTTGTCGTTTTGTTTCCACCAAAAAGATGCAATTCTTCTTTCGATTGCCTTGCATATTGAGATGGGTATTTTAAAGATCGACATTGCATATTGAGGCAGGGCTTGCACAACACTTTTTATCAGCGTTTCTTTTCCTGCTTTGGACAGAATCTTCTCTTTCCAGCCTTCCAACTTCATGTGTACCCGAGCTAGGATCCAAGCGAACATTTCTTTTTTTGATTTTCCCCAGTTCGTCGGGACTCCGAGATACTTTCCTGTTTTGTCGATGATCGGCACTCGAAGTTCTTGCGCTAGATTTCTTTTTAGAATTGGAGGACAGCCCCTGCTAAAACAAACCCCTGATTTGTTGAGGTTGATTGCTTGACCCGTGGCAAAACAATACTGGTTTAGGACAGCTGCTAAGTTTTGGCATTCTGAAATAGTCCCATCAAGGAAGAAGATAGCGTCATCGGCAAAAAGTAGGTGTGATAGGGTAGGGCAGTGTCTATTCAAGGTTATTCCTGTAAGGCTTCCATCTGCCATAGCCTTATGCATTAACCACGATAATACATTCGATACTAGGATAAAAAGATAAGGTGAGAGAGGGTCACCTTGCCTTAGTCCCCTTGATGGTCTGAAAAATTGCATTGGCTCCCCGTTTACTTTCACACTAAGACTGGTTGTTGTGACGCATTGCATTATCAGCCCAACCCATCTTGTATTAAAGCCCATTTTCAGCAAGCATGCCTCCAAAAAGTCCCACTCTATCCTATCATACGCTTTTTGCATATCAAGTTTCAGAATGGCTTGGAACTTCTTTTTTCTCTTCTTGATGGAGCTGGTGTATAACTTCCTGCACTATTAATATATTGTCTTGGATTTGCCGACCTTGCACGAATGCACTCTGCTCGGATGTGATAATTTCTGGGAGCCATCTCTTCAATCTGTTTGCCATCACTTTTGCAATAATTTTGTAGCTGAAATTACATAGGCTTATAGGTCTGAATTGGGTTATGCTTTCTGGATTTTTGACCTTCGGTATTAGGGAGATATGTGTTTGATTGAGGGTGGGATCGATGATACCTGTCTCAAAGAAAGTTTGGACTAGCTGGATAGCTTCATGCTTTACTTCCTCCCAAAAGTGCTGATAAAATTGCCCGTTTAGACCATCTGGACCCGGAGCTTTAGTTGATCCTAGTTGGAAAACCGCTTCTTCGACTTCTTCCATTCTCACGTTTTCCAGGAGGTGAGCATTAATTATCTCATTTACTGGGCTAGGGCACTGATTTAGGACTGGCTGGATGTTCCTCGGACCCACAGTTTCATATAGTGTTTGAATAGGTCACGTGTCATGTCAGATTGTGCATGCCTATGCTTAAAGATATCCTCGTTGGGCTTCTCATAAAAAAATGGCACATTTTTTAAGACATTATTATAATACGTTAGCCTATATGAATTTAAAATATCCCCAACAACGGCCACCCTCTTGGCCTGTTTCGGATTTTTTTAGTAGACGTTTTCATATATTCTGAACTTTATAGCTTTTTGGAAAATACACTAAAAATCATTTTTAAGCTCATATTTCATCCTCTCTTTCTTACATACAACTTGCTTTAAGTTTCCTACCAATGTAAGAAATAATTTACGCAGTCACGATTAAATGATTTACGCATGGAAAAATTCGATTATAAAACTAATTCTAAACACATATAACATTCATCCAACGGTAATATGTAAGTGATTTCTTACACTAGCGCTTCACCTACCCATAATCCTTTAACAAAATTACACTTTGCATCCTAAGATTTCATGCCGGAAGACAAACAACACCTTTCATTAGCTTTTAATTTTTTGTTGAAACCAAATACCTCATTCAAATCTCAAGATGATACATAAGATAATCAAAATAAAGCATATATCAAACAACAAAGTAGAACTATAAAGCACAATTTAAGCACACTCTTACACCACAAGAATAGATTTGTTTCAACATCAAACAAAAATAAATGGTAGCCGATCATCAAATCTCACATTATCATAAGTGATGAAAATACACCTTAAACTCCTTTTTCCAGCATTCTCCCTAAGTATCCTCCCTTTAAACCCATTCAGCATTCTGGGCTAAATCCAAATAATTTATGACTGGACAGACTTAAATGCAATTTATATGGACATATTATTACTAAATGAAAAACATTCCTAATGCCTATACTGCAAATGCAAGAAACGTTAATGACATTTTTGTTTAAGAATTGGAGCCGACTCTCAATTTTTTGTATGATAAATGATTAATTATGATGATCAAAATTTAGGTGTCGAAAGTGTGCATCCGCGACAATTCATCAAGTAAAAAAACTTTGGTACACACGTTAAATTGCCTACCTTAGAAGACATAGAAGCTCCATCCGGTTGACCACATGAGTCCTGGAGGAGACTTCGAATGTCCATGAGAAATTTGATGAAGAAGTGTGCTGTGGCCCCACCACTGTTTCCTTTTCACGAATTCGAGGTCCAGATTGTGATACAAGAGGGGGGCTCGAGGATCGTACTGTGATAAAGAAAAAGTACTGCTTTAGATGTTCTGATAATCTTAACATAAGGCAAAAGATTGCAGTGTTCCCATAACGACGACGATGAATTAAGACCATAACCACGACGGAAAATTCAGATGGGTACTTCATTTTCTCTTAACTAGATATAGATAAGCGACAAGAAAAGCAAGTACTAAGTAAAAATAAGATTCACACAACTAGACGCATAAGGGACTGATATTTCTTTCTAGTGACATTCATACAACTTGATATCCATCTTTAGGCGAAAATATTTGAACCCTTCAATTGCCTCCGTCTGGAATGTCATGATTCCTCTAGCTATGAAAAAATCACCCGTGCCACCGACAATGGAGAGATCCCTAGTCTTCTCCATCAGCATGTCTGCCCCCATAATGTTTATCGTGCCGTTGTACTCGGTCGAGTTGAACACCAACGTGTATGAGAACCAGACACTATAAGCGGTCTTCGTGTTGTAGAAGTAGAGACCCTCAGCTCGTGCCGCCGGAGTCGAGTGTAGGTGCTGGTCTTTCGTGACCAGGTCATCGAACACGACCATCAGGCCTTGCATGAATTGGTCAAGCCCGGTCGGCTTGGTCACCTCTGCGGATGTCGCATTGGCTGTATAGTTGCCTCTGAAGAGGATGTCGTGGTAGTACAGGACTATCCTTTTGCGTGGTTCACTCTTTTTGAATGGTGTTCTCGTAGCAAAAATAGGTGAAAATGTAATTAGGACAAGCAAGAAGAAGAGGTATTTTACTACGAACATCCTCATACTGTTTGTGCTTGATGTCTTGGTGATGACAGGCATTAGCACCTCAATTCAACTTATATAGCAGTCATGAGCGAATTTGTCCTTGTCACTAGCTCATACATATTCCCAAATGAGAAATAACATAGATAATGACTTGTATATATAATCCAAGAATGCACAAAGTGCTTGCTGCTACTTTTAGCGTTTTCTTGCGTGGTAGGTGGAGATTACGGCAGTGTGGCAACTTTATTTCATAGTTTTAGATAAAAAATTTCTCCCGTTTCAATTTGCTCAATTAAGATTTTAAGTTTTTGATCATTCATTTGAATAGAGTAGCAAAGTAATACTATTTAGTGAATTAGCTTATATGGAACTTACCATATAAAAATACATCACGCATGTTGTGTCAGATTGTATATTTCTATTATGTAAGATATCTTCGTGGTGCATCTCTGAATGATGACACACATTTAGCAACATTATGATAGCATGTTAGATTAGAAAAATATCACGCGTGACACCTCGAGTTTAATTTTTATTGCTTTGCTTCAATACATAATTGCCATGCCCCATCTGAATGAAATCCCACGTGTATTTATCTACCATCATAAAGTTAAGCGACAATTTTAAATGCCCCCCAAGAGCCCACCCTCGTGGCCTGTTTCGGATTTTATAGTAGACGCTTGCACATTTTCCGAACTTTTGGCAAACACACTAAAAATCATTTTTAAGCTCATGCTTCATCCTCTATTTCACATGCAACCTTCTTCAAGTTTACTACCGTTGTAAGAAATAATTTACACAGTCACGATTAAATGGTTCACAAGTGGAAAAATCCGATTACAAAATTAACAATAAAAACGCATGTCATTCATCCTACAATGAATATGTAAGTGATTTCTTCCACTGGCGATGCACTCAACAACAATCCTTTAACAAATTACACTTTACATCCTAAGATTTCATGCTGGAAGAAAAAAAAACGCCTTACATTTTATTTTATTTTTTTATCGAAAGCAAATATCTCATTCATATTTCAAGAACTCAAAATCATACATGAGAATTCCAAAATAAAGCAAATCCCAAACAACAAAGTAGAATGATAAAGCACAAATTGTTGTGATAATCATCCTCTCTTCCCACAAGAACAGGTCCGTCACAACATTGAAATAAAATGAACATGGGTCAATTACCGAATCTTGCATCACATAAATGATGAACACACCATAATCTCCTCTAATAACTACAATTTGCCCAGTGGGTGGTGCACGCTACTAGTCAAAAGACTATACTACTCAGCATGAGAGAAAATAGTAGAATATTTAAATTATTAAATCATGTCTTCATCTAATAACTTAAAATTCTAAAATTGCAATAATTTTTTTAAATAATTGATATTAATCTCACAAAATCTCGCAATGACAATATGATTAATGAGTTGGTGGATGGTCCCAAATGCGGTAAAATGCAGAGTTAAAACCGGCACTCTCTTTGTTGAAAGCAAAAAAACAAACACAAGAGAACGGCACGTCGAAAGCCGTTGGTGTTTTCTTTTATTCTGATGACATATCTGACATTGACTCACGAGATAGCAAGTTTTGCAGCGCAAGTCTCCTTGTGTAATCCATTACGTTCTTTTAAGAGGGAAAAAAATGTTACGGCTAATTCATGGCGAAACTGATGTCATATAAGAAAATGGCCTATTAACTATGCTCTCTGGACATGTAATAATTCGCTTTTGCATGTTCATTAAATATTCTGGTCATTCATTGGGACTTGTGACACCAGAAAGTTTCCTAAATTACGTCTAGTGTACGATTAATTTTTTACACTTTGATTATGTTAACATGCTTTAACGTTGTACAATGATTTTCGACGTGTTATGACATTTTTGCATTCAATTACGATGACCTATTCTAAGATTATCAGATACACAATCAGGTGTGCCATAGAAGTGTCCCGTCAACAAATATTGTTAATGGCATTTGCCAAGCCAATTATGCACAAGTAACAGAAGAAAGAAGCGATGAAATGTCACACACACATGGATTGGACAGCTTGTGTCCATTCGAGATAATGGATCAAGTCAGAAAATTTTGGTAGCTATGTGAAATTGCCTACTTCAGAAGACATAGAAGGTCCATTTAGACATGAAATAGGGGAATGTTGTGATAAAAAGAGGGGGAGTTCGAGCATGATAGAAGTGCTAATTTAGATTATCTGACGATCTTAACACAAGGAAAAGTTGCGGTGTCTTTATGAAGACGCCTAGGGCACAAGAAAAGCACTTACTAAGTAGAAATAAGATTCACACAACTAGACGCATAAGGGACTGACTATTTTTCCTTCTAGGAACATTCATACAACTTGATATCCATCTTCAAGCGAAAATATTTGAACCCTTCGACTTCATCCGTCTGAAATGTCGCGATTCCTCTAGCCATGAAGAAATCGCCCGTGCCTCCGACGACGGAGAGATCCCTAGTCTTCTCCATCATCATGTCTGCCCCCATAATGTTCATCGTGCCCTTGTACTCGGTCGAGTTGAACACCAATGTGTATGTGAACCAGGCATTGTAAGTGGTCTTCATATCGTAGAAGTAGAAACCCTGGGCCCGCGCCACCGGGGTTGAGTGTAGGTGCTGGTCTTTTGTGATTGGGTCGTCGAACACGACCAACATGCCAAGCACGAATTTGCCTAACCCGGTCCCGTTGGTCGCCCGCGCAGATGTCGCGTTGGCCGTATCATTGCCTCCGAAGAGGATGTCATGGTAGTAGAGTACAACTCTCTTGCAGGGTTCATTCTCTTTGAATGTTCTTGTCGCAAAAACAGGTGAAAATTTAACGAGGACAAGGAAGAAGATGGAGTATTTCACTACGGATATCCTCATATTGCTTTTGCTTAATGTCTTGGTGATGGTAAGCATTAGCACCTCAGATCAACTTATATAGGAGTCAATGAGCCAACTTGTTCATTGTCTCTAGTTCATAGATATTCCCAGTAAGAACAAAACCGTGCGCCAGCTCGTATATAATCCACGAATGCGCGTAGTGCTTGATGCCAAGTTAGTAACTTCCAGTGCTTATTTCAGGTGGTAGGTTGGGGATTAAGACAGGGTGGCAATTTAATTCCCCGCTTTTTGCTGACTTTTTCCTTCCCATTCAATTTGGTTAATTGAGGTGTATTTATGTTTGTAGTGCTTTCGTAAGAGTAGCAAAGCAATGTGAGATTATAGAGATCAATACGCATCTAATAAGATTAGAAGATGTTTGCAATTAGTATTGTGTACTTGAGTTAGCTTCAAATCAAAGGATTTTAAAAGATTACAATTAGGGTCGTTTTCCACTAGAATTTACGAGTACGAATGCATCATGTTTTTAGTTTCCTAACTAAACGATACCATCAAGAATAAGTGCATGGATTGACTAGAGCGACCAGCTTGGAAATTTAGTATTCTGTGCTTTTTTATAAGGGAAAAAGGTCGCAAGGTTTAGAAGTTTCATTCCCAAGTCTTAAATTATCATGTGAAACGATATCTTCATATAAAATCAATGTGAGATGGCTTTTCAATATAAAATATTTGTGACATTAACGCTACCTCTATAAAAGTTTGAACTATGATATAAATTTAATAGCGTGTTTGTTTGGATTTAAATAAAAGCAAAAACATACTAATGTTCAAGTTTTGTGAAAGTTTGAGGAGTTACAGACTTAAAAAAGTTAAAAGTGCATGAGCCGCAAGATTTCAACTAAGAGAAAAAAAAGAGAATCAATTCACGTGAGCCGCAAGATTTCAACTAAGCAAAAAAAGAGAATCAATTCAGACAGAGCCTAATATTTACATATTGCAAGACTCTCGCTATGAAGAGGCTGAGATTTATTCTGAAATTGAAGCGTAGGAATATACAATTGATGAAGTAAATAAAGATGATCGAAAAAACAAAAATACGAATACTTCATTTATATAAACATGATAATGACTGCCTTGAGTGAGTATTTGGAAGAGGATCTGCCGGGCCACTTAAGATTTGAGTTATGGAAAGATGCCCTTTCAGACTCTTGCAGTTTAGTAGTTGCCTATAGGGAATCTTATCATCCAAGGATAAGTTAAAAGAATCCTCCAATCTATAATTGTCATTTGTACGTATGTTGAGTATAATACAAATGCTGAATGCCAATGCTATTTGAAGGAATATAAATTGTATTTGGTAAAAAGTCTTTGCGAATAAACTTTAAGTTCAAGTTGTATTTAGTTAAAAAAAACTTTTGCAATAGCCTTTGGGTATATTTTTTAATAATTTTTTTATTTAAAAAGACCAAAACTCTTCATCAGTCCACGAAGAGCTATGGCCATTGCAAGCCAAATCTAGTGCCGTTGGCCATCGGTTGAGGTCGCATGAGGTCGAGTAACCCTCGGCGCTTGGGTCTCGCAACCTTAGGGCGACAGCTTGGGTTGCACGGCGCCTAGGTTGCACAACCCAAGAGAGGTTACCCAAGTTCGAGTGACCTCAACCAATGGTTATTGGGCTTTCAAATTTTCCAAGGCTGCTAATATTTAGCCCAAGGCCCTTTCGGAAAACTTACTGAACTCCCCAATATTTCCCTAAAGGGCTTTAGGGGCCAAAAGCCTCTTGGGAAAGCTATATCAAACGCGTGCTAAATAAGGGTGATTGGATCAGGGTGGGTAGGGTCCATAATTGGACCCTATACCCGACTCGTTATAAGGTTTCTTTTTTGGACCCTATACCTGACCCTATTTGCATTGGACCCGTACTCCGACCCACCCGTTTTTCCGGTTCGGGCCGGGGTTAACACTGTTTATATTGGAACTTGTTTTGCATAAAAATTGTTGTACAGCAACCTCACAACTTGTTTTGCATAAAAACCGTGAGAACTAGCGATTAAAAACACTGTCAATCAAAATGCAAATGACTTCATTCTTATCCAAAAGTTCCTAGGTATCACCATGCACGCTTTCAAACCAGCAAAACAATCGATCTCAAAGAAGATAGAACTTCTCTAATCTCAAAACCGAAATACAAAGTGAATCCCAATCGAAAATCCGCCGATGATTTACACAAACAGCTTCCATATTCCATTGCCAATCGGTAAATCAGAAGTTCCTTGGGACCTCAACCTTGTCCTTGATGCACTCGATCTTTTGTCTTGATCCATTGACTGAAAACTGAAAACAAATTATATAACACTAGGATTCTATAAAAACATATTAGTTTTCATAATAAATCATATCTCTCAACATAACTTTGGAGACAATGCGTTTCAAAACACAAAAGGTCAAATCCCAATAGTTGTCAAAAGATCCCACAATAGTCTACTCTAAAAGGATGTCAAAATATTTCCTCTTTTTCGCAAAAACATAATGTCATCTGCACAAACATTAAAACAAGTGAAGGCTTCAGTTGCTTAACTTGTTTTGTGTTCCACGTAAATGCCGACTGCAAGTCAGCCGAGATATTCAATGTCAAGCTAACTTGCAGGATCCAAAAGAAAGGCACTGAATCAAAAAGATAGATCTAAGATGCTTTTACACAAGCAGATTCAAACAAAATAAGTTTTCTGATGTGCAATATTAAAAACAGCATTATACTCATTATACTAGACAAAGTCAGCACCAACTACAGTTTTAAGCAGCAGAACCTACAATGGCACTTCGAAATTCCAATAAGCAACATACATAGGCATTGAAAATCATCTTTCCTTTCATCATGTATGATTAGAGAGGAACCAACAATCACAAAATCCTTGACAAAATTCACGCTCCTAGGGTTCGGTAAATTGGCCAAAACCATCCAAAACGGCAATGCAATTGACCTTTTGGTTCTGTGGCAGAACCAAATCCGAGACGAAACAACAAGAATTCAAAAAGAAAAAGAAGAATTGAAAGTTGGAGAAAATGGGAGACCTTTCTTGACTAGTGGTGTCCCAAATCTGAGCTTGATGACCTTGACATTGACAGTGAGAGTGTGGGTGGTGAACTCGATGCCAATGGTGGACTTGGACTTTAGCTTACAGATGAGGAAGCCAGTGATGGATGAAATAGAGCGACGGGGAGCTGGCGATGGTGCAACTGTCAGCCAGCCGAAGATGGATGGAAGCGAGCGAGGAAGACACACCAATGATGAAGGAAAATGCCGATTTCAGACCCCGCCTAGTCCTCCCCAATCCAAGGCGAGCTCGAAGAAGAGGTCTTTTACTCAAAGCGGATGAACGATGAAGGAAACGAAGTCTGCGAGTGCGACTCGCGAGAGAAAGGTAAAAAAGAAACGGGGGAACAAATTAGGGTTTTGGTTTTGGACTTTTAGGTTGGGCTTACAAACCGGTTTTCAAATTGATTCCCAAACCGGTCCGGTCGATCCGGTTCCCGGGTGGGTAATCCCCTCCGACGGGTTCCCGAACCGGTTCAAACCGGTTCGAATTTCGGGAACCGATTCTCGGACCGGTTTCAACGGGAACCAATTCCCGACCCTGTTTTTTTCAGGTGGGCTGGTTCGGGAAGGTAAACCCGGTCCGGTTGCACACCCCTAGTGCTAAATCCCTTAGCATCAAATATTGGAACATACAATTAATGAAAAGTAAAAATGATCTCTTTTTCTTGAAGAAAGTACAAAAGAAAAGTTGTAAATCTATTGCATCAATTCAATCTTAAAACATTTTAATTGAACTAATTGAACGACGTTGTGTTGATCTTTTTCTTTTCTAATTGGAGACCCCTGAATATTGGGGATGATGAGAGCTGATCAACATAAAAATACCAAGTGAACAAGTTATAGCAAAGAATCACCATTTTAAGCTCATTCAAATGTTGAATGACATATACATGAAAATAGAACAATGTAGGACATTGACTAACAGTTTTTCTCCCACCTTCCAATAATTTTTTTTTGTCATACTCCTATCTTCCAATTTGACATAATGCTTAACAATCACAAGAATCAAACTCCACCCATTGTAGCCTATGAAGCACGGACACGCTGTCAGAGCTTCCATGTCATGTTAGACACGTGTCGATGTGTCCAAGACATGGTCAACTTTTCTTGACACATTCCGATAGGCATGTCCGAGAGAGGATTGTTGAAGAAGACAATGGAGGGTGGAGGTGAGGGTGAGGGAGCAGAGATGAGGCTGTGATGGCGAGGGAGGGCCAGAGGAAGAGTAGAGACCGAGGTGACCCAAAGGGTCGCAATTGCGATGCTGTGATGGAGGGCCGGCGGCGAGGCTATGACTACGAAGAAGAAAGGGCTAAAGGCGAGGCAGTGAGCGATTGCGATGAGGAGACTGAAAGAGAGCATAAAGGATCGTGCGAGGAGGAGGAGGTCACAGTTAACAAGTGATAGGAGAGAAGGAGGAAGAAAGGGGAAGAACCGGAGGCGGAGAAGGGGGCCCAAGGGGTTGGGGTGGTGTAAGGGTGGTGGGGGCGAGGAGAGAAACAACCGGTGATGAGGGCCCAAGGCCTTGGGGTGGGTGAGGTGAAGGGAAGAGAGAAATGATGGAAATGACAGGTGATGGAGGGGGACAAATGAGGGAAAGAAATCGGGAGGGTGGTGTGGGGGTGGGAGAGAATCGGGGAAAATGACAGGTGATTGGGGGAAGAAAGAAGGAAAAGAACTGAGACGGGGTTTGAGGTGGGGTGGGGAGAGAGAAATGAGGAAGGGAAATAATTTTTGGGAGATGAGAATTTAGGAAAGAAAGGAGGGAGGGAAATAACTTTTGAATGGTAAAGTTATTTTTGTTAGAAAAATAAATAAATAGGCTAAAAATAGTTTTAAAAAATTGATTGTTCAATAATAATAAATTTTTATCATTATAGAATATCATAAATTTATTTAAATAAGTTTATTATAATCTTTTGTTAGTCATTAGTTTCATCTATAATTTTTTTAAAGTTAGAAATATGTTCCCAAATATGGGTACGTATTAACTATGAATATGTCTTTTAAATTTTTCATGAATAGATTTATTAATATTATTAATGTAAATTCATTGTAAGCTCTTTTTTATTACTTATTTATTTTTGAATATGAAACAAATTAATTAAAAATAAAAATCTTCATATAATATATAACGTGTCCCAACATATTAAAATTCTCTATTTTTGAGAAATGATGTGTCGGTGTGTTGTGTCATATCGTGTTACGTGTCGATGCTACTTAGATTGTAGTGAGATCAACAAGGCTTAACGCACCTTGCAATATTTGTCCTAAAGACAAGTGCTTAAATAAAATGAAAATTGGTGTAGTAGCAAAAGCAGCATATGAATAAGGGTGCATTTAGTAAATATTCTGCTCTCGGGAATAATTTTGATTAAAAATGATTATTTTTTATTTTGTTCCCCAGGTGAGTTTTTTGAGCATTTGAAGCGTTTGGTGATTACCCAAAATTTCTATTCCGGAGTAGAAATATGTTTCGTACGGCCCTTAAATTTTTTTTATGACTTAGAATTTCTTTTAATTTATTAATAATTTTATTATATTTTTTCTTTTTTTCTTTTTTTTTTGCTCCTTTTTTTATTTTCCTCGCCCAAGGAAACTAGCAAGCGATCACGATCTTCTCTCGTTCTACGCAATTCATCTAGGGTTAATATCCGAAAAACCCCAAACCTGGGACACTGCGACAAATTTACCTCAAATTATTTTTGACCATGAAAACTCTAAACCGGTATACCTATGACAAATTTACCCCGATCGACTATAAAAACCATAAACTAGTACATTTATGACAAATTTACCCCAAACTAATTTATTCAACTGCAAAAAACCCCCAAAATGATAAATTTGTGACAAATATACCCTTTGCTAAATTGGATTAATACCACAAAAAAATCACAAAAATTGTAAACCGTGACAAACGGTGAAAGTATAAAACTCTAAATTGGTATACCTTCAACTCGTCACGTGTTATTTAACTAAATAATTTGAAAATAAAATTTAATAAAAACTAACGGAGGGTAAATTTGTCACAAGTGTAATAGTTTGGGGTAAATTTGTCAAAAGTATACCAGTTTAGTGTTTTTGGCGGTTAAAAAAATAGTTTGGGGTAAATTTGTCATAAGTGTACCAGTTTGGGGTTTTTCAGGGTATTAACCCATTCATCTACTAAAGGCCGAAAAATATAGAAAATTTGAAGGGACTCCCAAAAAAAGCCATAGAATAGTAATAAAATATGCTCAAAATGTGTCCGGACTTACAAAAATTATTTGAGAAAAAGGGTCGAAAATTCATTAACAGTCTTCACTAGAAGCAGTAAAAGGGACACATACTTTACTAGATTCTACGGTATGAAACAATACATTCTTGGAAAAATAAATAAAAAGAAGCCGGTCTATTATTACCTAGTCCCAAAAAAATGCACATGCATATTGGTGCTCTTTTTCAAGCTGGAAATGCATGCATCCAAATGGTATAATTGCATGAATTCATTGAACTGCTGGTTTGTTAAGCATCGCGTCAGGAATCAATTCGAATATATTTATCCACATGTAGGACTATAAAAGGCTCCACCCATCAGGCAGGGTGCCCCCTCCGGGGGGGGGAAGTGGGTCCCTGGATGGGGTTTCTATCTTAGGGGGTTCCCCGGAAAAAAACCCCCAAGGAACAAGCCCCATGCACAAACTGCATTAACTTCAATCAATGCACTGATACCACGCCACCCAAGTAGTGACATTGAGGCTACTGTTCCTAGAAAGTAACAAAATGACAACACAAGGTTTGTCCAAGGGACTTCTACTACCACGGCACCCTGCTTCTCAAAACACAAAAACAAAAATAGAAGTGAAGTCAAATTAACATGCATCAGAAACTGGAACAACCAAAATCGAGCGCCTATCGTTGTTGAGCATGAAACAATCACTTCAACTTGGTCGGACACAAAAGATCATAATCCCTCACCTTCTTTCACCATCACGGGGTTTCTCTTTCTTTGTACGAGGGAAGCATAAAAGTGAATTGTAACAATTTTTCACCCACGTCCCATGGTCACACGCAAGTATGTAAAAATTAAAATACAGTAATTTACAATTGTGCACCTACTTTCAACTATCTATGCCCTTGAAATAGAATTTTGCTGGTGAGCCACGGTACAACTTGATAAAGAAATAAATAAAATAAATAAATAAATCATTGAGAGACGAAATGATCCTACAGCTTGTTATTTTGGGCTTTCTAGCAGGCCCGACAGTTTCGTCTTCCTTTCTTCATATTTTCTGGTCCGGCAATTACCAAGAAATTAGGACTTTGACAATGCTTTTGTCAACTTTAACGACGGAAGCATTGACATTCCCTCGGAGTGGTTGGAAATTGAGCACAAAACGTTGGATCGCGTAGCCGCGTTATCTTGATGGTCTCGCCTTTTATTCCTTTGACTCCTCTTGTAGGCCTGTCGAGCCGGCTAATTTTGGGGAAATAGGTAAATAAATATTTTTTATTTTTTTATTTTTGATTGGATTGGGTCGGATCATATATCCCTTTCCAAGAGTAGAAAGAGTGTGAACGGCTTTCCCTTCCCATACTTCATCTCCGTACGAAAAGGTGAAGCTAATTTGCTGAAATATAAGGATAGAAAATAATTTCTTCCCATGCCACGCCTCACCAGAAACAGATGCTAATAAAAGAGGATGCTTTTGCGGAATGAAATCTTCCGTCCATGTCATTGTTAAATCTGAGTTAATCTTTTAAGTGTAATAGATTGATGGACATAGCATTTTACTCAAATATAGATAGTGTTATTCTAAATCTTTTGAAAAAAAAAATGTACATGTTTTATTTATCTAGTTTTAAGTTGAAACGCATTGGATCCCAAAATTGGAGAAATTTCTCAAACATTCAAATACGACATATTTTAATTGAAGCCAAAATAAAAATGCATGTCATCCAAAAATTGATGTTATAGTGAAAATGGAGAACATTTTCTCCGTCAAGGAGAATCTTCACGACTAACATTCAGGGAAAAAAACACTCTGACAATTTGGTTGGAAAAATGGGTAGATTGATAATTATAGAAAATAATTTATTTTCATGCCACACCTCGGTAAAAATAGATGCTAAGAAAAGAGGATGCTTTTGTAGAATGAAATCTTCACTCCATGTCATTGTTAAATCTAAGTCAATCTTTTAAGTGTAATAGATTGATGGATATATCATTTTACTCAAATATAGATAGTGGTATTCTAAATTTTCGAAAAAAAATGTATATGTTTTATTTATCTACTTTTAAGTTGAAACGCATTGGATCCCAAAAATGGAGAAATTTCTCAAACATTCAAATATGACATATTTTGGTTGAAGCCAAAATAAAAATGTATGTCATCCAAAAATTGATGTTACGGTGAAATGGAGAATATTTTCCCCATCAAGGAGAATCTTCACCTTCACAACCGACATTCAGGGAAAAGAAAAAACACTCGACAGTTTGATTGGAAAAAGGGTAGATTGATAAGGATAGAAAATAATTTATTTTCATGCCACACCTCGGTAAAAATAGATGCTAAGAAAAGAGGATGCTTTTGTGAAATGAAATCTTCTGTCCATGTCATTTGTTAAATCTGAGTCGATCTTTTAAGTGTAATAGATTGATGGACATAGCGTTTACTCAAATATAGATAGTGTTAATCTAAATTTTTCGAAAAAAAATGTATATGTTTTATTTATCTAGTTTTAAGTTGAAACGCATTGGATCCCAAAATTGAAGAAATTTCTCAAATTTCTAACATTCAAATACGACATATTTTGATTGAAGCCAAAATAAAAATGTATGTCATCCAAAATTGATGTTACGGTGAAAATGGAGAACATTTTCTCCGTCAAGGAGAATCTTCACGATTGACATTCAAGGAAAAAAAAAACACTCGACAATTTTATTGGAAAAAAAGGGTAGATTGATAAGAATAGAAAATAATTTCTTTCCATACCACACCTTGGTAAAAATAGATGCTTTTGTGAAATAAGATCTTCCATCCATGTTATTGTTAAATCTGAGTTGATCTTTTAAGTGTAATAGATTGATGGACATAGCATTTTACTCAAATATAGATAGTGTTAATCTAAATTAAAAAAATGTATATATTTTATTTATTTAGTTTTAAGTTGAAACGCAATGGATCCCAAAACTGGAGAAATTTCTCAAACATTCAAATGCGACATATTTTGATTGAAGCCAAAATAAAAATGTACGTCATCCAAAAATTGATGTTCGGTGAAAATGGAGAACATCTTCTCCGTCAAGGAGAATCTTCACAACTGACGTTCAGGAAAAAAAAAACACTCCGACAATTTGATTGGAAAAAAGGGTTTGATAAGAATAGAAAATAATTTTTTTCATGCCACACCTCAGTAAAAATAGATGATAAGAAAAGATGATGTTTTTGTGAAATGAAATCTTCTGTCCATGTTATTGTTAAATCCGAGTTGATCATTTAAGTGTAATAGATTGATGGACATAATAAAAATGTATTTGTTTTTATTTATCTAGTCTTAAGTTGAAATGCATTGGATCCCAAAATTGGAGAAATTTCTCAAACATTCAAATACGACATATTTTGATTGAAGCCAAAATAAAAATGTATGTCATCCAAAAATTGATGTTACGGTGAAAATGGAGAACATCTTCTCCGTCGAGGAGAATCTTCACGTCTGACAGTCAGGAAAAAAAAAAAAAACTCGACAGTTTGATTGAAAAAAAAAGGGCAGACTGCATTTAAAGCAGCATTTTCAAGGTTCGACTCCCATGTGTGTACGGAGCGGAGTTCCAACACGCCACGGAAATAAACATGCTGCAAAAGGGATTGCGGCCAGTAAGCCTATGAAATCTGGCCAGTGCCTGCCCCCTCTAGGGTCTACGGAAAATTGTCAGGAAACTATGAATTTACCCTTGACTCGAGGTAAACAAGAAGGAATTCAATTCACCCTACATTTTAATTGTTGTGAATCGGATTAGCTAAAATCGCTTCCACGTACCTCCACTCGCTAAACCACTCTCCATAGTTCGATTTTGATTCTATTGGAACCAAACTTATGGACTCACCAATATTTAGCTCAACGGCTCGCGAGGCACAGTCAAGCTTCCATAATGTCTTTCAAAAATAGTAGAATAGTTAGGGAAACATAGACCAAAAGAAAGAAAGAAAAAAATCCTTACAATCACGTAACATACTCGCATAGAACATTTGAGCTTAACCAGCTCGAGCCCAAACTCGAGTTTGAGTTCCTATTATAACTCGAATGCAAAGTGAGTCGAGTCGAGATGATTCGAGTATCGTAATTTTCTATTTTTGATTGGAGGCTAGATGAGCCCATTGGACTGTGAGAAAGCACTGGTCCTCTCTTTATCGCTGGCCGAGGCAATAATAAGCCGGCGAAACCTGCATTTGGCGGGTAGTACCGTACCGTAGAAATACGCAGGGGGAGTTGGCTTCTTCTCACGGGCCGATCTGATCCGACCGGACCGGCTTTTTACTTTCCTCTTTCTCTGATCAGTATCATTCGCACACGCGGACGCTGGTTGTCTGGGAACCTGTCGAGCAGAGCTGTCACGGCGAGGAAGAACCACTGTGGCAGAACAGAGGAAAAACACACAGGAGAGAGAGAGAGAGAGAGGGAGAGAGAGGGAGGGAGGCGTTGGAGTAAACTTCTGCGGCAACAGTGATCAGTCTCTCGCGCTCCAGGAGCCCCAGATCCCCGAAAAAGAGGGGCAAAGGAAAAGAAGGATTTCTTTTTTAAAACCCAAGAAAAGAAAAATGGGTTGAGTAGACAGAGAGAGAGAGAGAGAGAGGGAGAGAGGGGGAGCGAGAAACATGAAAAGGGTGGGGAAAAGTGGGGAGAGGCAGCAGAAAAGGAGGAAAATTTGGGACAAAAGTTAAGGAGGGGCGTAATTCTAAGCAAAAGATGTGGTGGCCCCAGCACTCCAGTGAGGCTCGAGTTCTTTGCGCGTGGAGCTATCATTGCCTCCTCCGGCTCTAACCCTTCTCCCTCCTCCCCTCCATCTTCTCCTCGTGTTTCTGCCAGGAAGCTCGCCGCTGCTCTCTGGGAATTCTCTCACTACCTGGCCTCTTCCAGAATGCACCACCACAATGGCAATCTCGGTAATATTCCCCACTGGCTGCGCCGCCTCCGGAGGGACAAGGATGGCGGCGGCGGCGGTGGCGGTGGGGGTGGCGGGTTTGAGCTCTCTCACTTTCTGGCCGATCCTTCGCCGAGTTCTCCTGAGCAGGTGCATGTTTTGTTTCTTGATTGGCTTATGTGATCTGGCTTTGTGATGGTCGGTCGAGGACTTGTTTCTTGTCCGTGCTGGTATATCTGTTCGAGGGCTATCTGCTGTGTTTCGCGTTTCAGATGTTTGTGTTTTTGCTCCGTGTGTGATCATGACCAATCTTGTATGGTGTCTCCGCTGAGGCTCTGTGCGGTTGGGATGTTTTTGAAGTCTGTTTCTAGAGAAACGCTCATCAGGGTATTTCGGTCTGCATCTCTTTATGATCCTAAGATGGCATCATTATGGCCTCAAGCAGCTTCAGAATTCCGTTATCAGTGTTTGGCTGGTCCGGTCAGGAGACGGCACTCTTGTGTCGAATAGGCAAATTTGACGGAAAGAACAGTGTCTTCTCGGACATGTCCTTGTTAACTGTTGTCAAGGTTCCCTCCCTTCTGGTCTGTACATATGAATTAGTGCAGCCTAGGTCTAATCCAGCTAAATGCACTTCAGAAGCTTTTGTCGGGTATTGACGTCTCTGCTTCTTTACCCTAGTTTCTACGACATCTGAAAACAATTATGCTGTTGTCGTATATTTGAATCGCTAGATCCTTCATTTGCTCATCTTGATCATGTGCTCAGTGCAGCAATTTTCGTGATGGATGCTTTCTGTTGATTTTACCGCTCATTACTTTAGTATGTGACATAGCGTTAAGCTGACGAGGTATTCTTGCAAATTTACTGACTAAGTTGGGTTATGTCATCTAACAGCCAGAGAGTACAAGCAGTTTAAGGAGGCATGTCGCAGCATCCCTCATGCAACATCATCGATCCATTGAAAGAAATAATCGTGCCATACAGCCTGTTTCCCGGCAAGTTATGGAAGTTCGATGGAGGTAATTCTATTTTTGAGTTTAGTTCTGGCTCTCAAGTAATGGAAATTGTATTTTGATGCATTAGGGCTGAGTATCGACTATGCCTAGAACCTCTGCCTGTTTCCTTTCATCTTAGCGTGTTGAGGTAGAAAGGGCCAGAAATCGTTTGTAAAATGTTGGCAATATTATTGCAGACCTTTTATGTTTGTTCCTTTTGATAAATAAACTGGTTATCCTCTGTGTTCATTAGTGTGCTAAATGTCTTTTTGTCACTGACGGGAGCATCGACTACACCGCCTGAACATTTTATATTTTCCTCTCTTGGACAGACTAAACATGGTTTTTAAGGCACTGTTGTTCAGAGCATTCTTAATTGAAACTCTGGGTTCTGTGATTCAAATTGCACAAATTTACTGGAGCCTTATTTACAATTCCTTCGATGAGCTTATTTGCGTAGAGCATCTCAGTTTGTCACTACCATGGGTCTGTTGCCGCGATAAGGCTTTTCGAGTATTAATGATACCATATGCGTGATGTTCATGTGGGCATAATGACTCAAGGTACCATGCCGTTGCAGGTAACTCCATATAACCCAGCAATCACTCCTTCCGAGTTCTTTAGACTTCAAAAGAAGAGTTAATGAGCCACATTACAGCCTCAAAACATCAACAGAACTTCTGAAAGTATTAAACCGTATTTGGAGCTTGGAAGAGCAGCATGCATCCAATATATCACTGATAAAAGCATTGAAGATGGAGCTTGATCATTCCCGAGTCCGGATTAAGGAGTTGCTTCGGGACCAACAAGCTGATCGACACGAGATAGATGCTTTGATGAAGCAAATTTCGGAAGATAAACTAGTTCGAAGAATAAGGAACAGGATCGAATTCTTGCTGCTGTTCAGTCAGCAAGAGATGAGCTAGAAGATGAGAGGAAGCTAAGAAAGCGTTCAGAGAGCCTACACCGTAAGCTAGCTCGAGAACTTTCTGATGCAAAATCTTCTCTATCTCATGCCTTGAGAGAGCTGGAAAAGGACAGAAAATCAAGGAAATTGTTGGAAGATCTCTGTGATGAATTTGCCGTTGGTATAAGAGACTATGAACATGAGGTTCATTCATTGAAACAAAGGTATGACAAGGATTGGGCTGGAGGATCTGAACGGGACCGTTTGATTCTCCATATATCTGAATCATGGCTTGATGAGAGGATGCAGATGAAGTTCGAAGAAGCCCCAAAGTGGTTCAGCAGAAAAGAGCTCGATTGTAGACAAATTGAGCCTCGAAATCGAGACATTCCTTCAAGCTAAGAGGAAGGACGCCCTTAAGAGCATCGACAGCACATTACCAAGGGAACGGCGAAATTCACTTGAATCTGTTCCTCTGAATGAGGTTGTAAGTGCGCCTCAAGATCTGGGTGATGAAGATGATTCTGATGGAAGTGATTCTAATTGTTTTGAGCTGAATCGACAAACCCATGGTGAGTTTAAGGCATATATGGATGAAGCGTCAGAAGATCCTGCTGATGACAAAGTCGAAATAGAGCTAACCAAGAAAAAACGCGCACCTCGTGGGAGGAGGAAAGCTCAGAATTCATCCAGTGTTCAGGCTAAGTCTGAAAAAGCTGGTACCACAAGGGATAAAGGGCTGATGGAAACCCAGCCGAGGTTACGTCACCCACAAATTGGACAACCATGAAGCTACGGATGAGTTTAGCCACGAAAGAAAGAACAAATCTGAAGTCCGCAGTTTAACGGCAAATTCCATGCTGGATGACTTCATAAAGAATCAATTAAAGTTGTCGAGTGGAGGTTCTGTCCATCCTGATGTCGACTTTGGGGAGGCTTCATGCAGTAACTCTGCATGGAGGACTCAGGCGAGTCCAGTACGACCATGGATGGTGAAACAGTCGTCTAACGATCCAGATGTATCGGAGTCATCATCGAAACTGCCGCCTGTCATAAAGGAGAATACATTGAAAGCGAAGCTTATAGAACAAGGTCAAGGGGCAGCGCTCACGGTTAAGAGCTGCCAGAGGTTTCTCATAGGTGTAAAGCAGTTTGTGAGGAGGAACCCGCGAATAGAGGCTGTGGCTGTCAGTCAATGTCCCGGATTCCTAGCCTGAATATCACTCTCAATACTCGACTGTGATTATGGTTCTCCGTGTTTTTTTTTTTTTCTTCTGATGATGCGTTCTATTTTTGTTTAAGAGAATGAATCGCCCTTGTAATACCAATATGGAGCAATACAGAAATGAGTATTTAAGAAATGGAATCTAGAGAAATTCAGAGTCTGTATTGGTCACATTATGGTCCATTGAGGTTCCTTTCATGGTGCACTGCTGGTTGGAATCGTCCATGATGCGGAAGAATACGAGAGAATCACGTACTTTCTGAATGGTTTCGGTGCATATTCTTAATTGCGCTTCTATGTTGCCCTTTTCCGCCTTACACTTTGTGTTAAGGCATACGTAAGCTCTTGTGGTGAACAGAAGTGCTTTAGCATTTTTATCGGTACTCTTGTCATTGCCTCAGGCAGTTCCTGTTTGATCATGGAAATAAAAGGTCTATTCGAAACCTCTATGTTGTTGGCGTGGTCAGGTTCCCTGACCTGTGAATCTGGCAATTTCTTTTGATTCATAACCAAGTGCTTGATGGAAACAAAGATTCCCTCTTGCCTGAAAGCAAAAGCCTAATGAGATTCACTTGAACCGTAGTTCACTCTTTGCTGTGCCAAACTAAATAAGCTTCTGCTGCGAAATGAGTAACGCGATACTCACGTCGATGGATGAAGTACCGATTGCATTGATAGAATCTTGCATAGTGTAATTTTTAAGTTCTTCATTGTTACGAGACGTGAATTTAGTGATCGACCCACTATGAGGAGTTAAGACTTCTTCATCTGACACCAGACCTTCAGTATAGAATGCGGCCGCTTAGCGGACAAACATACCTAAGTCAAGTTCCAGTA
>NC_052615.1:29221653-29370166 GCF_016545825.1 Eucalyptus grandis | reverse complement strand
ATTGTTTGTGCGCCTATTCACCCCCCCTCTAGGTGTTTATACTAGCAATATCAGCCCAGACTCGCTCAAGTCGTGCATTCGGCAAACAATAAAACAATGTCGAGCGAGTCTTGGTAGCTTAGAGCTCTAAGAGAAGAGTCATGGCCCTAGGCTTGCCCAATTGTTTTCCCTTATTTGGGCTAGGTTGAGCTAAGCTCGATGAACAATTCCTTTTGCTCTCGAGCCTACTTGGATGAATGAGTATGTTTTGCATTCGAATATAGTGCGGGCTATTCGAAATATCTAGTTTCGTATTAAGAAAAAAATGATAGATAATATACTTGATATCAACGTGGCTCACATGAGCTCGAAATTTATGGTCTAATTACGTGCGAAAACACACAATCAGGTATGGAGAACAATGAGTTATTACAATGGCTCTCTTTAGATTTAGTTAATGACAGGCTTCGTAATCTTTATAACTCCCTCTCCTTCCATATTCTAGCGTGATAACGATGAGTCATCATCATAACCTAACAACAATTTATGGGACCATACGGTGAGTCGACCAAAAGACAACTTCTGTCGAAGGATTCAGTGCAAAACAAAAGCCGCAGGAAGATGGTGGAAGAAGAATTTTTAGCGAGAGCACTGAGTTCGGCAGAGCTCCAGCTCAGTTTCTGACGTCTCTCGGCCTTTGCTCCCACGACAACGGCTCCTTCTACTCGGCTCCTCGCCGTTCGATCGCTTACCAGAGGAGAGGCTTCTTCATCGACTTTCTTCCTTCTCGGTTTCTGTTGATGTCCTGGACCTTGGTTGTTGCTGATGGTAATAACTGATGCGAATCGCTGCTTGAAGATGGCGTATATTAGTTCTTTAACGGGAGGCGTTTTAACTGTTCGACAGAATGCCTGACTCAGTCATAGATAGTTAATTCCTATTGCATTCTGCTTACCAACGTTTTGATGTCCCATTGAAGTTGCACTGCTCGTCTCTTACTGCATTCTCGTATAAAGTTGATAGAAATGCGATTATGTGTGCTTTTAGTATGTCAAATGTGGGTCACGTGCATTTGATGTTCGCTGTTCATGCGTGCATTTGCTGTGTTAACTGACGTTGAAGATGTACATGGTATTACTCCTCTATGCTGCTGGACGTGAGAAGTTCTGGTACGGATGACCTACGTATGACTTTATATACATAGTCCTTGAGGTGCATAAATATGCATAGTGAGATGGGCATGTGTGGATATTGATGGCTCATCAAATTGTCATCGTTTCCAGCCTTAAATATAATAAGGGTGTTTGCTGGCTGCTTTGTTCACATGGGGATTGTGAGGATTTCAATATCATTTTGGTAGTGTTCTAGTTGTGTGAACATATAGAGAGATGCCGCATTGATGTTACATTTGTTTTCCATCAAATTGGGGCAATTCAAGGCTTTAAACATATAAAAAATGATGGTATTACATGTTGCCCTGATTTGAGTCAAGTAGAAGCCATTGTGGACCTCCTCGGTATGTGTATCCATGTAAGAAAGTGACGTCTTTGATTCATTATGATTTCATATTGGATTGTCACATTGTGATGCTTGAAGCGTGCTTAAGTTGTCCTAGTAGCTTGCTGTCCGTATGTATTTGTGCAGTGAATTATAAACTTGCATTTGTGGCTGGTGGGGTCTTCGTTCGGTTGAAGTGGTTATTGGCGCTTTCTGTTGGGCCAATGTGGGTGCCGCTTTCTCATATAGGACAATAGTGCATGGATGAAAGTTGCTTTCTTTGAGGTAAAGAAGTTGAGTATATTGAGCTAAATCTTCACTGCAATATGTTGACTTCTTCTCAGCTTGCCCATCATGCTTTGAGATTGTAAAATATCAGCCCTCGTTTTATTGGTGGTGTAGTTGGTTGTTCATCCTTTAAAGATTAAAATTAAAAATAAATGCTAAGAACTTACTAGTTTCAATTAGGTAGTCAAGCCTTTAAGAATAGGTTTATTCACCTGTTGGATGAGGTGGACTTCACATGGAACCCAACTTTTGACGACGCAAGTGAGAAATCGTGAATCCTAGAATTCATTCTTTATGTTGTGAATTCCCCTCTAGATCAAGTTACACCAATCATTAGGTAATTAAAGGTAATTGGATGTGATGGTTGATCGGCTAGTTTCGCGGCTGCAATGGTGGCAACAGCATTGGAATGAGTCGCCTTGCGTGGTGCTGATGCCAACGGCATCACAGTGGCTGTGGGAATGGCGGTGCTCTCCCTTGCCCCATTCCTTCTTTTCTTTTCTTTTCTTTTTTCTTTTTCAGTTTTTTGCTGTTTTTTCTTTTTAGCTTTTCTTTTGCTTTTATTAAGCTTATATTTGATCAGATACATAAAAATCTAGACATAATTCTAATAGACAAGTACCATAGAGATAAATGAATGAATAATTAAAATATGATTAAACATGAAAAAAGTGAGACGAACATTATTGTTGATTTTGAGCAAGAGAACAACAATCAATGCTGATTATTAAATAATATTTTATTCAAACGAGGAAAAAAACATGTGAAAAGTGAAGTAACAAAGCCAATTTGCGTCTTGGAAAGTCTTGGACTTCTTGAGTTTTTGTTATATGCAGCAATGGCAGTGCTAAAAATTCGCAGCAAGAGGGTGGCAATGATCTGCTGAAGGGTGCTGAGATAGTAGTCAATGGTAGGGAGCCGCTTAATAGGAGAATGCTAGTCCTTTTGAACACGATTTTCCTTTTCATGAGCTTTATGCATAGACCATAATTTCAGTAGATCATACTGTTAGATGGTTATTTGCAACTCCTTTACCATTGCTAGAGTGAAACAAAGCAACTTGCTTAATGGATTGTTTGGTGTGGTTGTTGTGCCTGACCCTTTTCTTGTTTAGCTCAAAGCACGTGCTTTTGTTTTCCGTTTGAATAGAGAAAGTTAGCCATCTCTGATGACTTGTAGTTTGTCTATAAAAAGTCTTGGTCTTCTTAAGTTTATGATTTATGTACATGAACAAATATATGATTGTGGAAACTACAAATATCTGAGGATATTGTCCAACCATTACAAGACAAGCACTTGTGGACGCAAAGTACTTTCTATTGATTCCTCTAACCACTTATGTGCATTCTTGAAAGTCTTGGTCTTTGTTTATTGTTTTTGGTAGGTGAAAGTCTTGGTCTTCCTAGCTTTTATAGTTTTCTCTCTCCCTTATCTCTTTATCACTTAGGTTCACCACACCATGCCCATCCTCCTACTCAATAGTTTTCTCTCCCTTATCTCTTTATCACTTAGATTCACCACACCCATGCCCATCCTCCTACTCAATAGTTTTCTCTCTCCCTTATCTCTTTATCACTTAGATTCACCACACCCATGCCCATCCTCTTGCTCAATAGTGTTCTCCTCCTACTCGTCTGAACTTAGCGCTCGTGCTTGCTGGATTGCTGCCATTGATCTCATCCCATTCACCGGTCTGCTCCAAGAAGTCTACTCGGAAAGGTAAGAGACATCTATCTTCTTGCTCTTTTTCCCTCAAACTGATGCAGCTGCAATTTTGCTATCTAAAGCATCTAGTGAGCATTTATTACCCGAGAGCAACCACCTATTCTTTCTGAAATCTTTCTATTATGGAGGCAAAGAAGGGGCAACGGAGCAATAGAAGTTTGGTTCTTAAACCGATTTCATGCCTATCTATGATCCTAATTAAAGTTGATGTCGAGTTTAATAACAAAGAATTGTTGCTTCAATTTTTGTTAGATAGTAATATTAGGACATTAAGATTAATTTTTAATCTCCTTATCATTGATCTCTTTAGGGCACATGACAACCATTCTATTCCGAAATAGTTTCTAGAACAAATAGATTTTTCTATTTCTATTTCTAAAAGAGTTTCTGAAGAATTTTAGGAGAAATTACTCTAGTTTTTATTCTCCAAAGAATGAATATTTACATGAGACATCTAACATTTTTATAGTTGCTACAGCACCCCAAAAAGGTAGTCAACAAATTCCTAAAAATAACAAATAAAATCTGGAAAATAAAATCTGAAAATCTAAAGATCCGGAAGATCTGGAAAATCTAAATCTAAAAGATCTGAAAATCTGGAAAATCTGGAAACAAAATAACCAGAAAATTCGATTCTGATTTTCAACACTCCCCCTCAAGCTGGGTTATGAATGTCTATCATACTGCTTGCACCTTAGAGTCTTAAAACTATTTCTGAATAAAACCTTGGTCAGTATGTCCGCTGTTTGATAATTGGTTGGAACATACGAGAGCTTCAAGATTCCTTCCTCGAGTTTTTCTTTGATGAAATGTCAATCGATCTCCACATGCTTTGTTCTATCATGATGAACCAGTTCTTGGTAATCTCAATAGCAGCTTTGTTGTCACATAATAATGACATAGGATTGGTATTAGTGAATCCTAGTTCATTTAAAATTCTTCTCAACCATATGCCTTCACATATTCCTTGACACATTACTCTAAACTCGTCTCCTAGCAACAACAGTTGCTTCTTCTCAAGTAACCATGTTGCCCCACATGAAGGTACAATACCCGTTGTCAACCTTCGGTCCATGAGAGATCCAGCCCAATCTACATCTGAATATCTCTACGTTTCTCCTCCATTTTCTTAAAGTAGAGCCCTCTTCCAAGATTCTTCTTCAAGTATTGTAAGATTCAAAAATGTGCTTGCATGTATCTACTAACCATACTTACTAACGAAACCAATGTCGGCCGAGTATCGAGAGATAGATCAGTTTGCCAACTAATCTTTGATACCTCTCTTTGTCCGTTAATGGTCATTCTTCTTCCATCTCGGTTTTATTTGTAGAATCCATGGGTGTGTCAGCTGGTTTACACCCAAGCATATCGATTTCCTTCAAAAGATCAAGAATATATTTGCATTGGAAAATTGCAATTTCTTTTCGTGATCGAGCTACCTCCATACCTAGAAAGTATTTGAGTTGACCTAGTCTTTAACCTCGAATTCTTCTGCCAAGATATTCTTCGTTTTCAATCTCCTCCACATTGTCACCGCTAGGATTATATCATCGACGTATACAATCATTACTGCTCTTTTACCTTCAAACTTCTTGACAAACATTGTATGATCTGTTTGACATTGAATGAAATTAAGCTTCTTAACGACCCTTGTTAACCTCTCGAACCAAGCACAAGGTGATTGCTTTAGGCCGTATAGGGATTTCTTGAGTTTGCATACCTTGTTGAAGCTCTCTTTAGTGTCAATTCCCGGTGGAACCTCCATAAAGACTTCTTCCTCCAATTCCCCATTCAAAAGGCATTCTTTATGTCTAATTGATGTAGGGCCAGTCCAAGTTAGCTGCAAGGGAGAGCAACACCCGAATGGAATTTAGTTTGGCCACCGGAGCGAAGGTTTCTTCGTAGTCTATACTATATGATTGCGTGAATCCCTTAGCAACCAGCCTTGCCTTGAAACGATCAACACTACCATCAGCATTGTGCTTAATTTACATCCCACCAATTTCTTCCCATTGGCAATTTTGTATATTCCCAAGTATTATTCTTCTCAAGTGCATGAATTTCCTCAAGAATCGCTTTTTTCCACTGGATTGAGCAAGTTCCTGGATATTCTTGGGAATTTGAATGTTGCTCAACGTTGAAACAAATGCCTTATATTTAGGAGACAACTTTTCATAAGACACAAAATTGTTAATGGGATGTTGAGTGCATTGTCTCTTCCCTTTCCTAAGAGCAATGGGCTGATCAAGATCATCAAGTACATCAAAATTTTCTAAGCTTATAGGAGCATTACCTTCATCCATTGTGGGTCTTGAACTCAGTCTCTCTCTTGGGCGGCTTTGATGTAATATGGTCCTCCAACCCCTTTTGAGTTTTCTGCCTAGAGTAGACAATTACCTCTTTATTTTTGTCTTGTGTAGCATCTTGAATGGGTAGACTCGGAAGACAAGCAGGGTATTTGTCTGTTGTGACCCGAGTGAATGAAAAGTGTCCCAAAAATAATATTCCTCACAACTCTCCTGAATGGTATTTTTGGAGTGGAAGGGCTGGTGCTCAAAGAATGTAACATCCATGGTGGTATAAAAACGCTTTGTTTGTGGGCAATAACACTTATATCCACTTTGATTTGGAGCGTATCCTAGAAACACACATTTGAGAGACTTAGGATCTAGTTTGCTACGATGTTGCTGATTTATATGAACAAAAGTTGTGCAACCGAATACTTTGAGTGGGATATGTGAGGCAAAACGAATATGTGGGTAAATACAAAATAGACTCTGAAATGGTGTTTGGAAATCTAGGACACGGGAAGGCATACGATTGATGAGATATGTAGCTATCAACACTGCTTCTCCCCAAAAATGTTTAGGAACATGGGTGGTTAACATAAGAGAATGAGCGACTTCCAAAAGATGCCTATTTTTCCTCTCCGCTACTCCATTCGTTGTGGAGTCTCTACACAAGAGCTAATATGTATGATACCATGGCTATTTAGATATGACCCGAGTTGTGAGTGAAAGTATTCTCTCCCATTATCCGTTTTGAAAACTTGGATTTTTGTGCTGAATTGGGTTTGGATCATTAGGTTGAAGGTTTGAAAGATTTGGCCAATATCTGATTTTTCTTTCATTAGAAACAGCCAAGTGAGTCTTGTATGATCATCAATGAAAGTAACAAACCACCTAAAACCAGAAATGTTATTGACACGAGAAGGTCCCCAAATATCGCTATGAATCATGTGAAATGGATGAAAAGACTTATAAGGTTGCAAAGGATATGAACTACGAGTATGTTTGGATAATTGACACACCTCATATTGTAGTTTTATTGAATCTTTATTGAACAAAGAAGGTAGCAACCTTTTAAATACGAGAAATTTGGATGACCTAACCTATAGTGCCACAATCTTACATCACTCTCTTCTTTAGCACGGGATGCTACACATGACATCTTCTTGTTTTTCCATTCGAGGCATTAACTCGCGAAGGTAGAGACCCGCATCCATCTCAAGACGCCAATCGTCATCCCCGAATCCAAAACCTGAAAATTCACATGAGTGTGGGAAAAATTTAGTAATGCAGCCTAAATCTTTGGTTAACTTGCTGATGGAAAGAAGATTATAGCTGAGTTTGGGAATAAATAATACTGAATTCAGTGTTATATCTTTTGAAATAACCACCGATCCAACACCAGCCACCTTTGAGCAAGAACCATCAGCAATTCGAACACTAGTGCCATTTTGACATGGATTGTACTCGTTGAACATCATGATATCTCCGGTCATGTGGTCGGATGCTCCCGAGTCTACAACCCAAGAGGTGATCTTCTCCTGTTTAGCACTAAAGGCATTTAGAGAGTTACCTCGTTGAGCTATCGTTGCTGTACTAACCCTTTCGGATGGGTTGCCTTCGAACTGATTCTTGTAGCAGCTTTTAAGCATCTCCAACTGCTCTTTGTTGAAGGGACTTGAATTTACCAGCGATTGTTTGTTTGGACTACGTTGCTTCTCTCTCGATTTTGAGTAGGATGTGAGGCTAATGGCTTCCAATCATCTGGCCGACCATGAATTTTTCAGCATGTGTCTTTTGTGTGACCCGTTCGTTTGCAATGATCACACCATGGACAACCACCCTTCGCTGGTTGTTGCTGTTTGATTGAGTGCCTCAACCGTAGGATGGTTGAGATCCTCGAGCTATTAGAGCAGAATTTGTTGGATTGGTCTGGTTGTTTGAAGAACTACATCAGCCCTTTCACAAGTCACCTTAGCGCGTACACTGTAGCTTTGTACCTTGGCCCACATACCTCATCAAGCTCTGATTCAAGCCTTTAAAAATTTGTGAGATGTTCATCTTGAATCAAAAACTTCACTTCGTGGACCTCAGCAAAACTTCACGTACACTCAGGTAGGGCTTATGCTCAGAATTCATCCACATACCTCATCAAGCTCTTGATTCAAGCCTAACAAAAATTTGTAGATGCGTTTTAATCTTGAATCTGCTTGTACCACTTGCTATCTTCGTGACAACTCCACATCACATCTTACATCATGTCAAGTTGATACCAATGACGATAAGTTGGTTAAAATAATCAAGGACAGAAGATTCCCTTGCCTTAGGTCATGGAGAATGCCTTGATCTCGAAATGGCTGAGGTTTATCCTTTTTTGAATAAGTTTCATGAACAGCATCCCAAATCTCCTTTGCTGTCTTGTAGTACATGAAATTCTCCCTATTTCATTTGTCATTGAATTCAGCAGCCAGCACATCACCATGTTATTTTCCGCCTTCCATGTTCCGATAATTTGGGCTCGCGTCTAGGTTGTACGGCACCTCCAGCTAGGTAATCTTCTTTACCTTTCCGCAAACGAAAATCATGACAGAATGGGACCATTGATTGAAGTTGTGACCAGTAAGTTTATGACCGGTGATGAGAAGAGTTCCACTTCTCGGATACATTGATAGGTTGGATAATGTGAGGAGAGTTCTGAGCTCTAGGTTTGAGGTTTCACTCAACCTCACTTGCCATGGCAGCTCTAGGTATTTTTTCATGGTGGAAACTCTCAGAAATAAGGTAGAAGAGAATGGTCCAGCATCATGCTCGATACCATGAAGAATTTTAGGAGAAATTACTTTGAGTTTTTAATTCTCCGTGAGAATGAATATTTACATGAGACATCTAACATTTTATAGTTGCTACAAAGACCCTAAAAAGGTAGTAAAAATTCCTA
This sequence comes from Eucalyptus grandis, assembly GCF_016545825.1. Taxonomy (NCBI): domain Eukaryota; kingdom Viridiplantae; phylum Streptophyta; class Magnoliopsida; order Myrtales; family Myrtaceae; genus Eucalyptus; species Eucalyptus grandis. The sequence goes on along the minus strand of NC_052615.1, from coordinate 29,361,451 downwards.
AAAAAACTAATAAAATATGGAAAATAAAAATCTGAAAAATCTAAATCTGGAAGATTTGGAAAATCTAAATCTAAAAGATCTGGAAAATCTGAAAATCTGGAAAAAATGACCAGAAATTCGATTATGATTTTTTAACAGTTTCTAAGTAAAAATAACAATTTGATAACGACACAATTTCTACTTTAAAAATCGAAATTTGTTTGGATAACGACACATAAAATTCCTTCCTTTCGGGACGCACGGCGGACCGGCGGATGGCGGCGGAGGCCGGCGGCCGGCGGGCGACCGATGGACGGTGGGTCGCTGGCAAAATGTAGGACCGATTGACAAACGATGAGAAATTTTTATTTCTCATTTATATTCCAGAAATAGAGAAGTAAAAATTTCTACTTCTGATTTATTACAAACATTTTCTGAATAGAAATCTATTCCAGAAATAGAAAACGAATAAGTTTATCAAACTGATTTTTATTCCAAAAAACAGATCTGAAATAGAAAAATTATTTCTGGAATAAAATTACTGGTTATCATGCACCCCTTACAAAACACACACCGACGTGGAATAATTCTACTCAGTACAAGTTTGGGATTTTACATGAAATAATCACATATCTGTTTGGAATTTTAGTCCATTAAATTGGGTAAACAACAATAAATATTGTAAGAGGATAGCTTCATTCCTCTTAGAAGAGAGATTCATTCACGTTTACTATAATTTCTCAAGGGTGCCAAACAAAATAAATAACTTTTGTTGTGTCTTTTCAAATATTTACTGTTATAACAAGAAGTCCTTGTTATATAGATATGGTAGATTTACCATCAACTGAAAGGGGTAAGGTGAATTAATAAGGTGCTTGTGATTTAGTATTCTTTTTAAGGTGCACCAGTGTAATCAATCGAGTTAAGTCAATTCGCAAAATTAAACTTCACATGAAGTAGTTTCTACTGAAGCCCCAAGGGTGTTGCATGTGGACGACTTGTTTTCATCGTGTGAAACCAATGATAGTTTAGTGCTGGAAAACTTATCCATGTTTTTTTTTTCAAGATAGAGAAAAAATGTGAAGGTGGTTGTGATAAAAAATTTAAATTTTGAGTTAGTGGAAATTAAAATTGTGCTTCATTAAAAAGACCACACGGTGACTCAGTGTTTTGTTAGAGAAAAAGGTATTCTATGTCGGAAATTTTAGAGATTGTCATCTTTTATAATGCGCATTAATCTAGTATTAAACAAACTTCGCATATTATTCAACCCTAAAAAGCCCAACTTGTTTTATATTGTACGCTCCTTGAAAGTGAGTAACTTTCTCATATTTGTTGACTCCCCCTTTTGAGTTCTAATTATGCTAAAGAATCTTTTAGTCGGTCAATTTTAATTTTAATTTTAATTTTTGAAGGTGTCAAAAAAACTTGATATTTAATCAGTTGGTGGGGCTGTGAAGCCAAGAACACATCACTCCATGGATTTCAGCTCTTCTCTCCTCTTCCTCTTCCTTCTCTCTAGAGAGAGAGAGAGGGGGACCAATAATGCTGTGGACACCCCCTGACATCCCCCAATCCGTTAGGGCGCCATATTTCTTTCCTCATCCTAGATATTCTTCTTTTCTTATATCAATGGACTTCGGAGAATCCATATGGGGTCTTATTACACATTCTTGGTCCCCACGCACGTATATGGAGGAAGCGATCCAACAACTCCCTTCCTAAACACTGAAATGATGCACACTAGATACACAAAACACTCCACCAAGCACTTTTTTTTTTTTTATTAACGAACTTGATAGACGCTCTTTGCTCCGTACAACAAAAGCCAAAGCCTATACTTGGCTATATCAAAACCAGACCAACATTTTCCATTAGCTATTCACAAGTCATCTATCAACAAGTGTCGGTGTCCAAAATTTTGTTGACCTCATGTCCTCGATCACTCTACTTCGCCGATCCCCGTCATCGTCCTTTCTAGCGGCGGTGTGGGCCACAGAGACGTTCTTGCTCCTTCGGACATACAAGATGACGAACTCTTTGATGCACGGAAACCCAAGGGTAGGCTGTCGAACATCACTATCACCCCACTCGAATGAAAGTTAGATCCCGATGATATGTTTGTTCCCATTGTAAATTGATAGGGATCCCGTGGAAAGTACCAAGAGGTGCGGGCAGCAGTGACATCTTCCTTACTCTGAAATATGTTAGTCCTCACGAGGTGAGTATAACCACTCAGCAGCTAAAGATCTACTAAACTATATTATTTTGAATCATTGTCATATGATTTCATGCAAAATCCACAAAAACACATCAATAAAAGAATAGATGCGCATAAGTCAATAAAGCTTTTCAACGAAATGGCAAGCGCAGTTTAATAACCAGCACATCATTTCAATCATGTGGGTCTCGGGACATAAGGTCAAATCGTTATGACACGCCTCTCACACCGCCACAATTTTGTTCCATAAATCAAGCGCAACTATCAAAATGGCATAACTCAGCAGCACAATCAACTTTAAAACTCAACAGATTCGTGATTCACTATCACTTACTCCTAGAGGACCAGTGTTTGCATCCCTCTAGGCATTCACACCCAACCTGGCATCATGAAAGCCTCCGGTTCCATATTTCAATCACCGGGCATCCGGAGCGGTGTCATGTCTCACTTCTAAGCATCTCACACCTAACCTAGCATCATGAGAAATCGCCAAGGCTCACTATGTTACTAGTGTCCCCTACCTCCCGAATGTGTATCGTCATATGTCTGGGCATCCGACACCCAGGAACCTCTCTGGGGCTCACCACAACAATGGTGTCCAATAGGAATCCAGAGCGTGTCATGTCTCACCTCTAGGCATCCCTTGCCTCCTGGACTTGCCGTCCCGAGGTCCGACGGTAGCACTAATATATCAACCATGGTGTAGTCATTTAAATCAAATCAATGCCAAAACGCTTTCAAAGGCACATCAATACCACAACAATAGTCTTTAAAACATATGTCAATCCCATATCAATGAAATCAAAAGCACGATACAAAATCCATAAGATTCACTTCCACAGTTAACCCTCTAATAGGTTTCGAAATTCACTTATAAATCCTCAAGCTGCACTTGCGCCTCACGGCCCGAATTGAAAAGGTTTATCAAAACTGTAAGTACTCTTGAAATCGGCATATCAGCAATTCCAAACCACTCCCGACTTCAAGGTTTTAAACGGTCTCATGTAAAAAGTTTGAGATTTCAAGGACACCAAACATTTTTCTTTTCTTTTTTAAAACATTTGTGAGAAGCACCTCGGTAAAAAAAAATTTCAACACAAATTGGGAGGTTTTCCAAAACAGCTTATAAGCGGAATTCTCAAAGCTTTACAAACGCTAAAATTGATGCATATTTGAAGTCCGAAATCACATGTATTCATAAAACTATAAAGCTTCTCAATCATCTAGCCCCAAACAATTTCGGTCATCCTATATATCACCATTCAACACCAAATTCAAACAATCCAACTTAACAAATGCACTTCCTCAGTCAACAAACAGCACTACACTATATAGGTTAGTAGACTCAATTGCCTTAGGTCCAGTGGCATTGATGGTGAGCGAACTGCAAGCTACCAGCTACAGTTGAGATGAAGAGAAGCAACAACAGCGTGTGGTGAGGTGTGAGCCGAGGCCTCTCGGGTCTTACGGCAAAGGGCGGCAACAGATTTCGAGCTGCGACGCTGGTGGCGGGCGGTGGTCTTCGGCAACAAAACCGAAGGTGAAGATAAGACTTCCTGAGGTGGTCGGCTTGGCGGTCTGTGGCAACTCAATAGTGATGAGGAGGTCGGTGACAGAGTGGTGGGGTGATACAGCTAGTAGCTAGGCACAGGATGGTGAGGAGGCTGATGGCGGATACAGCGGTGGTGTGGGTGGCTGCTACTAGTGGCCTAAGAAGCACACACTGGGAAGCTGTGTCATGTTCGACACTGATTCACGTTTCCGACACACGATCAACGCAGTGCTGAGAAATCCGACACTTGGTCAACTCTTTCCCAACACGCTCCGACACACGAGTGCAAAATTTTGACACGCAATTCTGATATGCACGGGGTCAATTTTAAAAATTTTCAATACTTGAGGGGTTAAAATATAAATATATAAAATAATGAAAATAACAAAAATAAAAGAGACCAAAGAAAATTCTCACTCTCAAGTTCTTACTTATAAGTTTTGACATTCCCATGAGTGATGATGAAACGCCCTCATCTCACCGGGCGTGCCCGCCGCCCCCGCAGCCTTTAAAGTTGTGATTTTTTTTTTTTTCTTTTTTGCTTCTTTTGCCTCTTGCAAGTGTCGCCTGTGAGTTATCTCTTTTGTTCTATGTCATTAGCTTGTGAGTTATCTCTACATTTTCCATGGCAAATTTAGTTATTTTCTTTGGTCGTACTCTTTGAGAGTTCTTGTCCTAGATTTTCATTTTTCGAACCTTGTTTTGTAGAGGAGCTCCAAGCCGCCATATCATGAACTCCGAACTTTTAAGAACTGCAAGAAATCTCACTAATTTCCGAGAATTGTAAGAAAACATGACATGTTCCTTCAAATTTACTCTTTTGGGTTTGCAATTTTTAAATTTCTTATTTAATCTCTGTTAAATTAAAATAATGAATGATATTAACAAATGTTGAATTAATATTTTTAGTATAAATTAATTATATGCTTTTTTATTATTTATTTTTGTATTTATATATAAAAATATATTTAATATATAAATGTGTCAAAAACGTGTCGGAAATCTCTCTATTTTTTAGAAATATCATGTCGGCGTGTCGTGTCGTGTCGTATGTCGTGTCCGTATTGGTGCTACATAGTTGGTGACGATGCTTCGAGCTATGGAAGACCTTCGACTGAGAGTTCGCTGCCGTCATCAAAGGGGTGGAGAACTCGAGAAAAATGGGGAAAGAAACTCGGCTTCACCGGATGCAGAGAAATCAATCCTCTTGGCCGTTGACTCCTTGAGTCACGCGCGTGCGGTGACAGCAAAGAGGCGAGGACAGCTCGACAGAGCGTGACTGTCCTTGAAGAATTTTTAGTCGCCATCTGTCCCTTCCCATGCGTAGCCGTGTCTTCCCTTTGTTGACTGCATGGGTCAACTAAGCGGGCCTTCGTGGCAGTCAACAGGAGAGGAAATCCGGTGGCGGTCGAAGGACGTCTTGCATGTCCATGCAAGAGACGTGTCCGACTCCTTGTTCCTGCACTCGGTACGCTGGTCGAAGAAGGAGAGGGGCGTGGCAGCAGCTCGCGTGCAGGACGTGGGCTTCAAGGAGTCAAAGTCTTCAAATAGATGTCCAGTTGAAGAAATCGTGGCTGCATGGTCAACCTTGCATGCATGCTGACGTGGCTGCTCCTTCGGTCAAAATCTTCCCTTTTTTTTTGACCGGTTGAACTGCGAGAGAGAAGGCTGCATGGTTCTGTACGTGCATGGGGGAAAGGCAATTTATTTAGGGCTATTAGGTGGTCAAATATCCTCCTTGTTGACCCCAAATGGACGTATGCATGGCTATGCATGGGCGAGTTCCTCGATCGCGTGAAGGAAGGGTACCTTGATGGGGCCGCAACTTTGGGAGTCGACGTCTCCATGTGCTTGAAACTCGCTTTTAATAAGGTGCAAATGTGAAGAGATGGGTCTCACGGTGGCCTTACGTGAAAAGATTCCTAGATGAGATGCTATCAGGAGAATGTGACGAAATGTAACATTTCAAACAGTGAGAGTGGTGACGAAACAACGACCAAAAGTGGCGCCAACGACGTAGTCTGACGACAAATTCGTCGACCCGTCACGGACAGTTACATATTCGAGGTCCAGCAAAATCCGGATGTCACATTAAGGGTTTAATACATGTTTTAGATATAATTCATTGAAAAAAAAAGTGTAAATGAAAAGTAAATGTTTATAATCGTGCATTCCCGCTACCAGAAAATAAAAGATATGATAGAGAAAAGGGATAGGGAAAAAAATACAAAGTCACCACCCGAAAGAAGTGAAATGCTCATACCAAAAAAGAAAATTCATATTGTTAAACAAATTAATAGGGTTCTAATCTCCTTGAATTTTTTATTATGATGTTACCAATTTATGGAAGACTTGTCATTTTTTTTTTCTTAATTGTAGACCAATAGAAAACAAAAAGAAAAGAGGGACATTTGCTTTTAACTCAAGGTAAATAGGAAATACATTGTTGATGGAGAGCACGTAATGTCTGGGTGAACTTCACACGATTCAGAATACAAAATGTTTAAAGAACGCTTCTAGAGGGGATGCCTTCTTGCTGCACAAAAAGATGTATATAAACAGACGAAAGGCTGGATGGAAAGCACGTGCTCTCCGAACGATTCCCCTCATTGATCGCATACTTTGGATATGCGATCAATATAGGCTTTAAGTGACAGTTACAATGGTAAAACTTCGCAGCAAGATGACGACGACGATCTGCCGAGGGGTGCTAAGGTAATAGTTGATAATCGGAATTGCTTGATAAGAGAATGATGGATTGATGCATAAAGTATAATTTTTAGTAGATTATGTAATCTTAATTAATGATTATTGACTCCTTCACTATTTGCAAAGTAAACTAAAGCAACTTGGTTAATGGATTAGTTGGTGCACCTGATTTTTTCTTGTTTAGCCCAAAGCATGTGCTTTGTTTTCCTTATTGAACGGACAAAATTTATCGCCTTTGATGTCTTTACATGGTCATCCACATTGAAGGAGGAACTGATAATCTTCTCATATCTTAAACATATGCAAATTTTCAGCAATGTAACCACCACGTAAAAGCCTACATTGATCGCATATTCAACAATAAAGCAAAAATCAAGGACAATGAAATCATAGAGATTCTAATAATATATGAATGTGTGAAAAGCCAACACAACACTAGTAAGTAATGAAGTTTTTGACGAAAATACATGTGAGCTCTAAGTTGGTCATATGAAGAAAAATCACATTTATCCTCTGTTTGGATGCCCACAAGAAAAGTCTGGATCTGAAGAAAAGGGAGAACAATTGACAGAACAAGCACTCTTGGACAAAAACTATTTTAGTTTGATTTGTCTAAACTTTGGTGTGCATCCCTTGAAAGTCTTGGTCCTTTTTTTTATTCTTTTTGGTAAGTGGCGTCTTGGTCTTCCTGGAATTCATAGTTTTCTTTTCCGTTAGCTCATTTTACTTTACTTCACCATAACACTTTGTTGTTCTCAACAGTGATTGATTCACCCATGGCCATTGGGGAGATCGCTTTGGGTTCCTTCTTTTAAACCTTGTTTGACAAGTTGAGTTCTTTGGCACAGACTATGCGCAACGGGAAGGAACCGACACCGCCATCCTTGATGACTGGAAGAGGATGCTAGTCACAATCAATGCAGTGGTGGATGGTGCAGAGGAAAAGCAACTTAGCGGGAATTGTCTAGTGAAGCCATGGCTCGATGATGTTAGGGACTTGGCCTTTGACATAGAAGACTTGCTTGATGAGTTAGACATCAAAGCCACTCAAGTTAAGTCGGAGGTAGAATCGAACAAGTAGAGGTCAATGGAAAAGGAAGTTCTTTTCTTTTACACGACTAGGCTCACTCGTGTCTGACACTAAGGTCCAAGATATCAATGGTAGGTTTGAAGCGATTGTCAAAAGGAGGGATTATCTAAGCTTGAGAGACAATATTGTGGATAGATCCAACTACAGCAACAAAAGGGATCCCACTAGTTCTGCCGGGAGCCTCGGTTTGTTGGTAGGGAGAAGGAAGAAATGGAGATACTCCAACTATTGATCCGTGAGGTCAAAAATTCTGATGCCACACTAAGCATAGTCCCCATAGTTGGGATGGGCAGTGTTGGAAAGACGGCCTTGGCTCAGCGGCTATATAATGATGCCAAAGTGAATAGTTGTTTCGAGAAGAAAGCATGGGTTTGTGTGTCAGATGTTTTTGATGTCCTTGACATAACAAAAACTATTTTGTAGTCAATCACCAGGTCGTCTGATGACGACAAAGATCTTAACAAGCTTCAAGTTAAGTTGAAGGATAATCTAGCCGGGAAGAAGTTTCTTGTGGTTTTAGATGATATATGGAATGAGAAGTATGAAAAATGGATCGCCTCTTAAAGCCATTTGAAGCGGGGCTAGCGGAAGCAAGATCATCATCACGACTCGCAACCTTAATGTTGCTTCCATAACAAGAGCTTCACCATATCATTTGAGGGAATTGTTCTTTGATAATTGTATAAGCATTGGCATTTCATGCTTTTGGAGTATCAAATTTTGAGAGCCACCTGGCTTTTAAAATAATAGGCAAGAATATAGCTGAAAGATGTAAAGGTTTACCTTTGGCGGCAAAGATGTTGGGGCGTCCCATTACTAAAAGTAATCTGATGAGTGGGAAGATACCTTAAATAACAAAATGTGGGATCTTCTAACGGTAGAGAATGATGAGGTTCTCCTAGTTTTAAAATTGAGCTATGTCCATCTTCCTTCCTATTTAAAGAGATGTTTTGCTTATTGTGCGGTATTTCCCAAGGATTACGAAATTGAGAGGGATGAGTTGGTACTCTTTATGGATAGCAGAGGGACTTTTTAGACGGGCAAAAAGCAAATGAGAATATCTTGAAATTGGGATGGAAGCACTTTGATGAGTTAGTATCAAGTCATTTCTTCAACAATCAAGTATCGATGCATCTAAGTTTTCAATGCATGATCTTTTGAATGATCTAGCAAAAATCAATTTTGGGTGGGACTTGCTTTAGCTCGGGGGTCTCGGGTAGCAAGTAATGAACATGATGTATCATCTCTTGAAAAAAACTCGTTATGCATCATTCATCCCATCGTGGTATGTTACATCAAAATGCCTAAAACCATATCAAGGAATGAAGGCACTAAGAAGTTTAATTTTGGTGCGTGATGGATCTTGTGGGGGCTCTTTCTTTATTTCCAACAAGGTGCTACATGACTTGCTAACAAACTTGAAGTACTTGAGAGTATTCTCGTTATGTCGTTGTAACATCGTAGAGGTACCAAATTGTGTTGGTGATTTAAAACATCTTCGATACCTCAATTTCTCGTACACTCATATTGAGAGGCTACCTGAGTCAATTGGCGCCTTGTGCAAATTACAAGCTTTGATTTTAAGAGGTTGTCAAAAGCTTTCAAAGTTGCCTCAAGGTATCACAAAGTTAGTCAGCTTACAGTTTCTTGATATTAGAGATACAAAGAGTCTAAAAGAGATGCCGTTGAGTATTAGTAATTTAAAGAATCTTATTATATTGTCCAAATTTGTGGTAGGACTTGAGAAAGGGTCGCAGTTGAAAGAGTTAAAGAACTTGCCACATCTTGAAGGAGAATTATTCATATCAGAATTGCAAAAGGTGGAAAAAGTTATAGATGCAGTTGATGCTAATTTGCTTCAAAGCTAAGCCTTACAAACTTATCCTTGCATTGGGGTGAACATTTGGGAGATCTCCATCATCATGAGCCCTTGGCACAGGTGCTTGACTCTCTACGACCTCACACTAATCTTGAAAATCTTGCTATTTTGAACTATCATGGTGCAGTATTCCCATCATGGTTAGATTGTACATCCTATTATAAAATAGTGTCTTTAAGCTTGTGGGATTGTCCTAATGTTATGTCGTTGTCTATGATTGGACAACTACCTTCACTTAAGGAATTATCTCTTAAAGGTCTACATGCAATAAGAATGATAGGCTTTGAATTTTACGGAGGTACAAGGCCTTTTTCATCCTTAACCACTTTAAAGTTTGAAGAGATGTTCGCATGGAAGGATTGGCATCCTTATGCTGGCCCAAAAGAAGAAGTCTCATTCTCCTGTCTTAAGCATCTTGTTGTTCGAGGCTGTCCTTCGTTGGTCAAGACATTGCCTTGTCAACTTGATCGTCTCACAAAGCTTGAAATTCATTCATGTCCGCATTTGAAAAACTCAACCGATGATGTTTGTCTTCCATCTCTCCATGAGTTGTTCCTCGAGGATTGTAACAAAGAGATCTTGAAGAGATTGATCAACCTAACTTCTTTGACCATTCTGACAATTAAGAATCTTGCAGAGTTTGTTTGCTTTGATCTTGGGTTTATGAGCCACTTGATTAAGCTAAAGGAGCTTCATATAGGAGGGTGCGACCAATTAAAATATTTGTGGCAAGATGGAAATGAAATGCTAAATCTTACTTGCCTCCAGGAATTAACCATCGTAAGCTGTCCTCAAATCACATCATTCGTGACAAGAGAAACAGAAATAGAGCTGCCATGCAACCTTGAAAAGATGAAATTGAGTAATTGCACCAGTTTAGAAAAGCTTCTAAGCAAGATGTACACACTCAGTTATTTGTCTATTGAACGGTGTCCAAAACTCATAATGCCAACCATTTCTTCATATGACCCCAACAACAACAACAACAACTTGATGTCTCAACTTCAATCTTCATGTACAAGTAAATGTGATTCTCTGACATTTTGTCCCTCTACCAAGGATAGACTTGCTACTCTAAAGACATTTTATATTAAATACTGTGAGGGAGTGGAGTCACCGGAAGAAATCACCATAGAATCACTCGAATTTATGGGAATTCGCAATTGTTGGAATCTAAGAAGCCTACCACAATTCCTTCACACGCTCTCCCATCTCACTCAATTGAGTATAAATAATTGTAATCAAATAGAGGAATTTCCTCCCCTTCCTCTCACCCTATCAAACCTTACACTTATGAGATGTCTGAACATAAAGTCTATCACCAATATCACCAATTGTAACAATCTCACTTCTTTGGATATAATTGGGTGCAGGGCATTGGAAATAATAGATTCCCTTCCCCTTCCCATCACCCTGTCACATGTCTCTCTCTATGACTGTCCAAAGATAAAGTCTCTACCAAAGTGGCGTCATCTTACATCCCTCCAGAACATATCCATTAGGCATTGCCAAAATATCCAATGCTTGCCCAAAGGAGGTTTGCCTCCCAATTTGCAAGCGTTTCATTGTGAGTGCGAGAATATGAAACAGCCAGTGAGAGAATGGGGCTTACCCCTGCTCACATCCCTCACGTTTCTAGATATTATTGGAACAAACATGGGAGGGGAGGGAGAGAAGGTGCGGTTTCCTGAGGAGGAGGAGGACGAGGAGGATGCCTGGAGTCTCCTCTTTCCTTCCTCTCTTACCTCTCTTTGGATTGGCCATATGAGGAACGTGGAAAGACTATCGGATGGCTTTCACAAGCATCTCTCCTCTCTCCAGTGTTTAGGGATTTCAAATTGCCCGAAGTTGAGAGACTTGCCAAAGGATGGCCTCCCTCCCTCCCTCCAAGAATTGTGGATAGAAGGATGCGAGATTCTTGAAGATCGATGCTCAAAACACACCGGCGACTATTGGCCCTCATCCAAGAGATCCCTAACATCGAGATTGATTGGGTTCAGATTCAATGAATTGATTCATCCTGGTACGGTAAGGTTTTTTAGGGTTCGGGTAAGTTTATGGTTTCGAAGGCATCAATTTCCCATTTTGCTTCCTCAATTCGATGCAAACTGATTTTCCCTTCATGTAGATGTCTCACATAAATTTCCGGAAAATCCAAGAAATCCCTGACATGCGCGTTGATTGGTTTCAAATCTGGTGAAGCGAAATTGATCCGCTTCGCTTTCATTTGCTAACTGTCGCGGTTCATCGTTCGATGTGCAGTCAGTTTTCTAGGGTCTAAGTAAGCTTTTTGGTCTTGAATGCATCAATTTCGCTTTTGTTCTTCAATTCGATGCTTTGTGCGAATTAATTTTTTCCCATGGAGAAGTGTCACATAGGATTTCCAGAAACCGTCATATCGTGAAATACAAGTAAAATTCAGGGGTGAAAGAATGATATTTAGTTGCCCGAATCCCAAGAAGAGCTTCCTTTAGTCTCCAATTGCGCTGCTTGAGGAAGTTGATGATATCCTTGTATGCCACTGCTACATCCATCTCTTCTACTGCCTTGGCCTGTTTTTTTCTTTAGCCACCGCAATGCTCTTTCGACCAGCAAGTAATTCAGCTTCCTCTCGCCGGCGACCATCTCCCCGTTTCATTTCTCTCTGCCTCAATCCCAACGACGGCATGTTATGTAAGACCGTCTTAGTTAATCTTAACAAAACCCAGCTCAGGTTTACTCCATGCACCGTGCCTTGCATCAGCCCAATCATGACTTAGCTTACATTTTTACTAGAAACACACTGCAAAACAGCTTTTCTAACCTGTACAAGTGACAATTTCAGCATCTGGTGATTTATGGGTAAAAGTGATTGCATTTTGAGCTTTCCAGATTTGCCAACAGGTGTAGGCAATCATTCTTAGGAGTTATCACAGCATACAAATAAGTCACCATCGCCGGTGATTGGTGGTCTCCCATACTTGTGAGTTAACATAATCGCAAGAATTTTTCAGCAAAAAAAACAGAAAGAAAATCATCAAGAGGGTATCCCTGTTCATTTTTCGTTGCTGTCAATTGAGTATGCCTATAATCTTGTTCTGATCACTCTAAGCATGAAAGGTAATTTTTATTCAGAACTAATTGATAGTCCTCTTCAGATTTTTGGGTGAGAAATACGAGCAATGTGGAAAGAGTATCAACAGTGGAGGATGTAAGAAGCATGGAGTATTCTGTTTCCCTCATCTCTACATCTCTTTGTATGAGAACTATGAGGAACGTGGAAAGATTATCAAGTGGTCTTCACAGCCATCTCTCCACTCTCGAACAGCTACATTTTATAGGTTATCAGACCATGCCAGAGGATGGCTTCTTTCTCTCCTCCAAGTATCCAACATAATTCAATTTCAAATTCTGAAAGATTGATGCTTAAAACTCAGTGGCAACTATGGGCACCTCATCCGAGAAATCCCACTCATCATAGTTGATCAAGTTCAGATCCAATAAGAAGATATCTATCCAATTTCTAATTTTGCTCTTCAGGTAATGATTTGGACGTCTTTCTTTCTTGCACGCTTGTTTTTTAGCTCCTGTTGCTGCTCCAAGATCCATTTCTATTAAGAATCCTCAATTCGATGCTAAAAGGTTCATGTGGACAAGCTTCACCTAAATTTCCACAAACCGCTGCCGATGGTCCAATGTTGACATTTGGGTTGCTTCTGTTTTGTTTGACAAGGAGGCAAGCAATGACATGGTTATAATTCTAATGTGGTACAACAAGCCAACCAACCATTGCTTGATACAAGTGACTATTCCTCAAAACAAATAATACTTACATGACTTGTTAACAGTGCTGGAATTACGATGCATATATGTGCCTGTCTGTATTGATGATATATCTTGAACTGATTGATGACCAAAAGTTGCTAATCTTTCCACTTATGGAAATACACTATGCTTTGCGTGAGAATCATGAAGAATTGTTAGCTCTTATATTGTTATTTTTCCACAACTTAGGTGTTTGTTATGTTTTCTCTTCCAAATATCTTTTTTAATTTTCTCAACTGTGATTCGTTTGCATAATATTCCACTGTTATCTTTATTTGGCAAAATTTCTCGGGAGGATCAAATGCAACCGTGCCAAGTAAGCAACTGATGTGCTTATGTTCATCTGTTGCAACTTGACGAAAGAAAAGAAAAGGCTATTTTTTATTGGTAGGAGTACTGATATGCTTTAAACTGCTTTTTTTTTTTTTTTTTTTTTGGTGACATGCTCTAAAAGATTAATCTGTATGATTATGTCATTAATCGAGGTCTATATTAATAGTCGATCAAAGAGGCTTTCTTACTTCCAAAGTAGCAGCTACAGTAAAGACACAAAAAAATAAGATTTAAAACAGGTGTTTTCAAGTTGGTGAATATGACAACTAAATTTGAATGAGGCCTGCAGCATAAGCCATTTATATCCGAGTTCTTTTTAAAGTTCATGGTTCCTCTTTCTTCTATTCAAATTCCCACACTATCTCAAAGCACATTTTCTTTTTCTTTGTTGTCAGGGAAAGGGGGAAAGGAGTAATAAGGAAGACTATGATCTGTCCAAATTCTGGAGATATTTATATGCGAGATTCTGAAAGATCGATGCTCAAAACTCACTGGCGACTATCGGCCCTCATCCAAGAGATCCCTCTCATCTACATTGGTGTTCGGCTCCAGTGAACTGAAATTGATCATACCCGAGCCCTGACAAAGGATTTATCTCCGTTGACTACTTTGCCTTCTTCAGGTCTGCCGCAATTCGTTGTTCCACCTAAAGTCAGCTTTCTGGGATTAGGGTCAGTTTTTTTGGTTGGAAGGCATCAATTCAGTTCGATACTTAATACGGATTGATTTTTCCCGAGGAGATGTTTCTCATAGAATTTCCAGAAACCGGCCACTAGAGGTCAGAGACTGACATTTGGGTGTGTCATGTGTGTCCTCGATGGGGCTTTTTCTTTTTACTCCAGTAACTCGCTGTTGATATAAGCAAATGTGATAAGAAGGATGGGGATGCGGATGTAGATCCCAATCTTGGCATAGCTACCTAATGGGCACAAGCATTTGCCTTTTGTGAAATACAACTAAAATTTAGAGCTGCAAAATGATCTTTAGCTTCTTGAATCCTGGCAGGAGCGTCCTTTAGTCTTTAATTGCACAACTTGGGAAAATTGATGATATCCTTGTATACCTCAGCTGCATTCAGCTCCCCTACTGCCTTGGTTCAGCTTTTTCTTTAGCTACTTCATTGCTCTTTCGAACAGCAAGTAATTCAGTTTTCTTTGTAGGTCTAGTTTGCACTGCGACACCCCTGCAGGTAATCATCTCCCCCGTTTCATCTCTAGACACTATCCTAACAACAGCCATGTTTTGTTCCTTCTATAAGACCCATCATGGTGAATTTTCGCAAAACCTAGCTCAGGTTTACTCTACGCGCCCTGCCTTTGCCTAACCAATCATGACTCATCTCTCTTGCATTACCGGCAACACAGTCTAAATGAGCTTCTCTACTATGTGTAAGTGACAGTTTCAGGATCAGGTGATTTATGGTTAAAGTTTACTGCATTTTGAGTGTTCCAGATATAACAACAGGTGTAGGCAATCATTCTTAATCATTGTAAGGCCCTACCAAGTCATTCGATTTCCTGACCTCACATTTGTAGAATATCAGCCTGTATCAATAAGTCACCACCGCCAGTGATCAGTGGTCTCCCATTCTTGTCAGTTATCATAATCATAAGAGTTTTTTAGCAAAAGGAAAAACCATCAAAAGTGTCACTAATTCCTGACAATAATAAAGCAAAGTATCCCTGTTCTTGTCTTGGTTGTTCACTTTTGTTCGATCACTCTTATAGTTGTCCATTGCTCATGAAAGGTAATTGTTATTCAGGACTAATCGATTGTCCTGTTCCAGATTTTTGACGAGAAATATGGGAAATATGGAAAGACTATCAACAGCAGAGGATGTATGATGTATGGAGTCTTTTTTTTTCCTTCCTCTCTAATCTCTCTTTGGATGAGAAAATATGAGGAGTAGAAAGACTATCAAGTGGTCTTCATGGCCATCCCCCATCTCTCAAACAGTTATATTTTGTAAGTAGCTTGAATTTTGGGTACTTGCCGGAGGATGGCTTCCCTCCCTCCCTCAAAGTATTCCGCATAAGTCAATGTGAGATTCTGAAGGATGGATCCTCTCTTTTCGGCAACTACTGGCACCTCATCCAAGAAATCCCACTGATTGTGATTGATCTAGTTTGGATCCAACAGGAAGATTTCTCTCCACTGTCTTGAGTTTTGTTCTTCAGGTAATGATTCAGACTTCTTTTCTTTTACACTGGTCATTTAGCTACTGCTGCTCCAGGATCCATTTCCATTTTCATGTTTTTCCATGGACATGCTTCACATGAATGTCCATAAAACAGCTGCTGGAGGTCAAATGTTGACATTTGGGTTGCTTCTGTTTTGTTTACCAAGGAAGTACACAATGAAATGGTTATAATGTTAACGTGGTACAGCCAGTGACTATTCCTCGAACAAAAAGTACCACATGGACTTGCTCGTAGTGTCGGAATTATGATGCGTCAAATGTGCTTGTCTATATAGATTATGTATCTGGATTTTTGTGTGGTGGCCAAAAATTGCTCATCTTTGCACTTGGATGACACATAAGGAATTTGTAAATGGGAATGCATTATGATTTGTGTGAGAATTATGAAAAATTGTTGCTCTTAAACTAATATTGTTCTGCAATTTAATCGTTTGCTGTATCTTCTCTACCAAATGTCTGTTTTTTATGCCCTAGCTCATTGACCTGAATTCTCTCGACTGTGCTTGTTTTGCAGTATATCCCACTGTTATCTGTATTTGGCAAAATCTCTTGGGAGGATCAAATGCAAACACTGTTGAGGTAGGCAACTGATGTAGTTGTTTTCATCTTTTGCAACTTGACAAAAGCAAAAATGAAAAAGCTATTAATTTTGGTAGATGCACCAATATGCTCTATTTTTTATTTTATTTTTTGGCGACGTGCTCTAAATAAGATTTATCTGTATCTTGATGTTGATTATCCTGGTCTATATTCAAAGTCTTCTTCCTTTCAATAACAGGTATTGTAGAGATGCAAAAGTAGGGTGTAAACCTTTTTTTTCGAGTTGGCAAATATGACAACTAAATTTCAATGCACGTTGTTGTTAAAGTTCACGGTTCATCTTTCTTCTATTTAAATTCTCACACCATCCCAGAGGACATTTTCTTTTTCTTTGTTGTAAAGGAAAGGCGGAGAGGAGCGACCAGGGAGATTATGCTCTGTTGCTCTGTTGAGTCATCATGAAAGCCTCGCGTCTGCCACGAAGTATTTTGATCTAAAATTGCGAGAAGATCGTCATCCAAAACCACTCGCAACCCAGTTATCTCAGGTGGGCGAGTCTCATCACTATAACCCCACGTGGATTATCCTCATGACCTCGCATTTGTGGAATATCAGCTTGTACAATTACGCCACCATCACAAGTGGTCAACGCTTCCCCATAGTTCTGCATTAACATAATCGTAAGGGTCAGTCGGGAAAAACAAAATCATGAAAAGGGTCACTCCTTTTCAGATTTGGAAGAGGCAGCACCTAGTTTTTCTTATTTTTTTTTTGGTTGCATTGGGGTGAGTATGTATATAATTCGTTCGTCTGATTACTCTCGTAATTGTTTATTTGGCATGACAAAATCAAAGTTGAATGTGGATTCCACACAATGGTGCTAAATCCTAACATCATAATTTCAAAGGCATCAAAACGTAGATAGCCCAACTCTTGGGCCTTTGATGGAATTGCAATTAGACTTGACATCAGGTAATAATTTCAAGAAACTCATTTGGCTGGGACTACACTTAATTATAGAAACCTTCAATAGGTGAGACTAGACAAACCAAGTCAGTTATAAGCATTAAAATTTATAACGACCCTAAACTATGATTTTGGAATATATTATATTTTATTCATGTGAATAGCAGCGCCGCAGCAAGTTTGATCTCAAAAAGAAAATTGCTTGCTCAGCTCGTTCAGATATTGCTTTTGCTAAATAATAAAACCATATTGGGCAAGCCTTGGTAGCTCCAAGCTCCAGAAGAATGGTCATTGGTCAAAGCTCGCCCATACATTTCCAACCATTGAACTGGGTGGAGCTGGGCTCGATGTGTGCACTTCTTTTTCTTTTCTTTTCCTTTTTCTTTTCTTCTCAAGCCTATTCAATGAATGAGTATATTTTGCGTTTGCCGACTATTTGAAATATCATGTTTCACCCCGAAAGAAAATACATGCTAGACGACATCAGTGTGGGTACATATCGTGCAACCTCAACATTTAGGGCCTAAATAGTCAAAAGCCATCAATCAAATAGTGAGAACAATAATTAATCACACTAATTAGTTAATGACAAGCTTGTAATCTTTCTTCTAGTCAAAGTAGTTATCTTCTAGTCAGCCCAAGTTAGTTGCTTTTATACAAAGTGTTATGAATCTTCTTGTTTTTTCTTTACAATATATATTGATATTTTATATGACTAAGTTAAATAATGAATGTTTCAAGAATACTTACATATTTGGGGGCCAATGATTTAGATTGGTTGATTTTCCCAACAACACTGCTTGATAGACTAATATATAGATGTAAATCAATTATATAAGCATAATCATAAGTGAGGGATATCATCTACTAAGGTTAAAATAACTTTTGAGCAATTTTCCTTGTCAGGGAAAAAAAGGAAAATGCAAAATGGCTTTGTCAAAACTTCAACATAAAAGCAATCCATTGCAATCAACTGATCTTAATTTCTTTGACAAAATAAAAATCTTAATATTTGAAGCAGGCTACAAATAAGAACAAGTCAATAATATTGACATTTTGCATGTGAAGTGATAGCAGCACCTCGGAGCTTAGGTATTTCCCTTAGTAGAGTTCCTAATTTAATATCAAGAGAAGCAAACAAAAAAGAAAGAAAAGGAATTCTTAGTTAGTTCCCCGAAACATACCCCTTCTTCAAATTTTGTAGTATGAAATAAAAATTCAAATTTTAAAAGAATAGGAAGATTTTATTCGTAGATTTTCAAAATGTTTTAGGTGCTCTCAATGTTAAATGCAAATTCAAGCTGATTTTGACAACTGTAGTAGGATTAAGCCCCGACACCATGCTTCAAAGGCATTGAATGGGCTGCCATTGGCATGGTGGGCCTCAAAGGTAACATCCCAAACTCTTGGGCCTTAATCCGAAAAGGATCATATTGCACTTGGACTTGACATACAATTCGGGTAATAAGGTGGAAAAAAGTTGTTCGGCTAGGACAACACTCACTATCTGTAAAACTATTGAATGGGAGTCTAGATGGACCAAGTTAGATATCGACCATCAAAATTCTTACCTGGCCTAGCCTATGATTTTGTAAACTATTATACTTTCTTAGTATAAATGACAGTGTTGGGGCGAGCCAGAGCCCAAGAAGAAATGTGCTTGCCCAAACTCATTTAGGCTTGGCATTCGCCAAACAATAAAACCACGTTGGGCAAGTCTTGATAGCTCCAAGATCTAAGAGAAGAGTTGTCACGCCCCAATCCTCAAGTGCATGCCCATCCCTCTCTGGTCGATAAAAATTTTGCAACTTCCCAGGACGAGTCGCTGACCCTTTTTATTTTATTGCACATGCGGAAGCAATTACAAGTCCCCTGACAGTAACTATCTCGGGATAGAAAAGCAGGACATCACATTCACAAACAAACCATACTTTTATAAACATACTAAGTCATTTATACAAGTCTATAACCAAAAGACTAGTTCTCAAAAAGAGGTTGTCCTATCTGACCTACTCTTCAGGTCACCTCAGCTTGGCTTCAAGTCCTCCCTCTACGGCCCTGAAAATTTTAAGCCCATGACGAGGTGAGATATAAATCTCAGTAAGTTCATGGTCTAAGCCCTAATTAGGAGGGAAATACACCCAGAAGTGTCCTAACCACACAACCACTCAATAAGCACAGAGGACTTATCTCGCCTCAGTTTCTTTCCTGCACGTCTATGCAGTTCATATCGCAATGCATATAATCAATGCACATAACAACTGGAACACCTCATCAGTTCAATTAATCACCAGGGTCCTGATTATATGGCTAAACCGTTATGACACATCACATTCCATGTCACACAGTTTTGGTCTCATAATCGGGTGCATCAAACTCAACAATCATGTGTTCAAATTGTTAATTACACCCCTTAAGGATACGACCAACTCTAAATTTAGCGGTCTTCTGGCGTTGCTAGGCATCGTCTCACCTCCTTTGAGCACGGCGACGTCTCTTAATTAGACAGCTTCCCCGAAGGGGTGTAGATCTAGAATCTACTACGACCCGAGTCCCAATGAATGGGTAACGTCCGGCTTAACAGCCTGACACAACCAATTAATCTTGGCCTAGGACACTCGTGCATTGCACTCAAATGCCTCAATTAAAATAGTAAACTTGGTATATTTTCTTCGTATTAGAATACACGGTAAAATAGTCATGTGTGGGTATACGGTCAATTTACACTAGAAAAAATGATATTCTCTAATTTAAAATCCCACCGGTTTATATAGTATATAAAACTATTTTTGGTGTTAAAACTTGACACCCCGGATTTTCAGAATAAATAATGAATTTAACAAATTTTGGAATTAAATACTCAAAATTCCAAATCAGCACTTAATTTGCATAAATTAACATCCAATTGCAAACCGAACACACCATTGCAATCAGCACAAAATTCTCGGTCACCGGCTATCCCGGTCTAATTTCCAAAAAATAATTTATAATTAAATAAATTCCCGGAAATTAAATAAATTACAAAATAAATAAATTTAAAGCATTTAATTGAATTAACCTAAACTAATTAAACTAAATAATCTAATTAACAATTAAATCTAACCATCCTATTTAATTTAATCTAAGTACACTAACTAAATAAACTAACTAATTCATAACTAATCCATCTAACTAAACTAAATAAACTAAATAACTACTAACTATATACTTAATCTAACTAAGCTATCCTAAGCCTAATTAACATAATTAATCCACCAATTAGCTAACTAACACACTCTAAGTGTAATTAGCCCACTAATTAAGGATTAGAATGCAACTCACCGATTAGCACAAAAATCGGCTCACGGCAACGGCAACGGCAACGCGACGGTGGCCAAGACTTGTGTTGGAGAAAACTTCCTTACTTGTTTTGAAGTTGACAAAACATTTCCATCAGTCTAGTTTGAAGACTTGTAGACTCTTTCGTCAAAGTCTGAAGATCGCCAGACTCAAGATTTAAAATCTGCCCTCATTAACAGTTTCTAGACCGACAAAGAAGACTTATCCAGAATTGAGTATTTCTGTAAGGTTTTTGATTCGAGTAGCTAAAGAAGTTCTCACGGCTAGAGATAGCATCTCAAGATCTATTATTCGTTTTTAAATCAATACAAGTAATTTGGATCCGTTGATTGATAAAATATACTTGGAAGGTTCTACTTATGGAACCTAGATCCTGATTGTATGGGCGAGCAGGATTGGTGGACTATCATCACATTCCTTAAGTAACTCAAGATCTCCCTAATTGATTCTATCTAACAAGTAGATTGGAAGAACTCATTTGGAAGGTGCCAACGGATATGAAGGCATGGAGGAGTATATAAGAAAGACTCTCTAGTTATTCAAATGTGTGTGCGATAGAAAAATTCCAAAGTCTGAAGCTACTTGTTCCTTGTTGTTTCAATTGTTGAGCGTAAATTTGTATTCAAAAGAGAGTTTAGATATTTGTGAGGCCTTGTGGAAGTGTAGCAGAGTCTCTACACTGTGGAATCAAGGATGTGATACTGTAACAACTATTTTGATTCATAGTGAATTCCAGCCGGTGGGCTGTCAATGCGAGAGAGTGGACATAGGCTTAGATTAAGCCGAGCCACTATAAACCTTGTGTTTTTATTCTCTTCCCTAAACTCTTTTATTTTGTTCGTAACTCTATTTAATTGTTAAAGTCTGAGTTCCTCTGCAAAGTCTATCATCAACCAGATTCAAGTTAAAAGTAAAGTTTTACACTATATTTTGCAAAATTTGTTTTTACACCTATTCACCCTTCTAGGTGCTCGTACTAGCACTTTCAATTGGTATCGAGAACCTGTGTACTCATTTAAATTGAAGTGTCTTTACTTCAAAATTAAAGATCCATAGCTAATATGTTGGCTCTAGGTTTGGTTGAAGGGCAAAGCAACACCAGACCACCTTATTTTAATGGAAATGAATACAACATGTGGAAAAACAAGATGAAAGCATTCCTAAGATCAAAAGATCCTCTGGAATGGGATGTGGTAGATAAATGAATCATTCCTAAAGCTACAACAGTCTCGGAAAAGGGAAAAG
Organism: Eucalyptus grandis; assembly: GCF_016545825.1. Lineage (NCBI taxonomy): Eukaryota > Viridiplantae > Streptophyta > Magnoliopsida > Myrtales > Myrtaceae > Eucalyptus > Eucalyptus grandis. Next base: position 29,339,594 of record NC_052615.1, on the reverse strand, counting down.
AAGTTGCAAAAGCTATCGAGATGACTCAAGAAGAGATAACCAAGAGACAAGCTCTTGATGTAAAAGCAATTTACTCATTATATTGTGCATTATATCCAACTGAATATAATAGAATATCTTATTCTAAAACAGCTAAAGAAGTCCTGGGATAGGCTGCACATTACCTATGAAGGAACTGATCGAGTGAAAGAAACAAGGATCAATATTTTGCGCGGTCAATATGAAGCCTTCAAGATGAAGCTAGGAAAATCTATCACTGACATGTTTAGTCGTTTTATAGAAATTGTAAATGGTCTTGAGTATCAAGGTCAACCTATCTTAGGACCCATGAAGGTTAACAAACTACTGCATGGACTTTCCAAAGATTGGAATTACATAAAGACCTCAATAAGAAAGACACAAAGGATCGTGCCACTCTCTGTTGACGAATTGGTTGGCACTCTTCAGTCTTATGAAGTGGAGCAAATCAATGAAGATGAAAATCCCAAAGGTAAAAAATCTATTGCTTTAAAATTTAATGATGATTTTGATGTTACAGATTCTGAAGACGATATGGACAATGAAGAGCTTGCTCTCATGATAAGAAGGTTCAAAAAATTGAACAAAAAGGGAAGAAGATTCAATTGAAAGAAACAAAGCTCTCAAAAGTTTCAAAATAAATCAGCTGAGGATGATGAATCCAATAAAAATGTGATTTATTTTGAATGCAAGAAAAAAGGGACACATCAGACTCAATTGTCCCTTGCTGAAGAAAAAGAAAGGAAAAGCTGAGAATACAGAAGAGCACTCAAAGCATAAATTTGGAGTGATACCGAATGCGAAGAGAGTGATGAGGATTATGCTAATATTTGTTTAATGGCAAAACCAGAATCAGACTCAGACTTTGAGATGGATACAGACTCAAACTCAGACAGTAAAATTGAAGTAAGTAATTTAAAAATTCATACTAAAGTCTCGAAATATATTAATGAATTATGTCTTAGTCTCAAAACCTCTCCTAAGAGGATTTCCAAGTTAAAAAGGGGAAATTCTACACTAAAGCAATAGGAGATTGTTTGGAAAGAAAAATTCGAAATTTTAGATAAAAGTTTTATTACTTTGAAAGAAAATGCAAACTCTCTTTCAAAAGAAAATACACTTTTGAAAAATGATCTTTCAAGTATTTCAAAAGGTTTTCTATAGGATTTGAAAAATTGGAAAAGATTCTTTTAGCACAAAGACCTTACTTTAACAAATCAGGCTTGGGAATGACTTCTAAAACCATCCCTCTAATTGGTTTTCCAAAAGTAAAGGAAAGAATCAAACAAAGACCTACAAAAACCTTCTATAGAAATCATTTTCAAAAGTCTTTGTAAAACTGTTGGTCGTAGTGCTTTTAAATGTTCTAAGTGCAACAGCTCAGAACACTTTGAGAAAGAATGTCCCATGGTTTGGAAACATGTTAAGAAAGATTGGGTAAAGACCGTATATTGCACTAACTCCATTGGACCCAAGAAAGTGTAGGTACCAAAGAAAGCTTGAGTTTCTTTTTTAAATGCAGGTCACTATTAAGAAAAATGTCAAATAATACTTAGATAGTGGATGCTCAAGACATATGACAGGAGATTCAAGTTGTTTCATAAAGCTTATGCAAGTTAATGGTGGAAAATTTTCTTTTGGTGGAAATAACAAAGGAAAGATTGTCGAATGTGGAACAGTAAAAATTGGAAGTCTCACAATCAACAACATCTCATTAGCAGAAGGACTCAATTACAACTTGTTGAATATCAGTCAATTGTGCGACAGAGGTTTCAAAATTAATTTTCAAGAAGGAATATGTTCGGGAACCAATAAAGACATTCTTAGACTTTCACGGGGCAAAGACATGGGAACATCTATCTTTTGGACATCAAACCAAAAAAATCTCAATTTCTAATTTCAATTCAAAAGGAACCTAATCTCTAGCATCGAAAACTTGGCCATATCAACATAAAGCAAATTGCCAAAATTTCTTCAAAGAAGTTTGTTCGTGGCCTACCCAACTTGACATACCAAAAATCTGAATTATGCACACCATGCGTGTTGGGAAAACAGGTTAGAAGTTCTTTCAAACCAATAAATCAAGTTTCCACTAATAATCTACTGTAGCTCCTGCATATGGATCTCTTTGGACCAACTAGAACTCAAAGCATTGGTGGAAAGAGATATTGCCTAGTAATAGTGGATAATTATTCACGATTTACTTGGGTATACTTTCTGGCAAGTAAGTCTGAAACCTTCTCTCATTTTTTGAAAGTTTGCTAAGAAAGTACAAAATGAGAAAGGGTATGTTATTTCAAGCATACAGACAGACCATGGAGGTGAGTTTGAAAATTAAGACTTTGCTAAATTCTGTGATGAATCTGGTTTTCAGCATATGTTCTCCTCTCCATACACTCCTGAACAGAATGGAGTTGTGGAAAAAAAGAATAGATTGTTGCAAAAAATGGCTAGAACACTTTTAATTGAAAGCGACATTTCTTCTCATTTTTTGGCTGAAGCAGTTTCTACAGCATGTTATGTCATTAACAGAGTTTTCTTAAGGCCGATTTTGGAGAAAACTCCCTATGAGTTGTTCAAATGAAAGAAGCCAATTTTTCCTATTTCCATATGTTTGGTTGCAAATATTTTATATTAAAAAATACAAATGATCGAATTGGTAAGTTTGAAAAAAAAATCAGACAAAGAAATCTTCATTGGATATTCAACCACCAGCAAAGCTTACAGAATACAACAAGTAGATTCAATCTGTGGAAGAATCGATGAATGTCAAATTTCAAGACTCGACCTGAAGAATCTAAACCTACTCCGAGACTCTACAAAGTCTAATTCGCCGAAGCGGCTCGGACTACAGAAGGTCAACAAGGAAACGAATGTTGAATAATCAAATGAAGAAAAAGATCAGCAGTCTGTCAAACCAACCAAGAATGGCGGAAGCACAAGTCCAATCATCCCAAAGAACTTATTATCGGTGATATTGATGAAGGGATTCGTACAAGATCCAAAAGGCGTGAAGAGTCTATCGTTGTGGCTCTTATTTCTGAAATAGAATCCAAAAGCATAGAAAAAGTTTTAAATAATGAAAGCTGGATTGAAACTATGCAAGAAGAGCTCAGGCAATTCAGTGTTAATGATGTTTGGGAATTAACTCCTAAACCAAAAGGTAAATCTATTATTGGAGCTATATGAGTTTTCAAGAACAAGATTGACGAAAAAGGAAAAGTTATAAGGAACAAAACAAGACTCATGGCCAAAGGATATACGCAAGAAGAAGGGATAGACTATGATGAGACTTACGCACCAGTAGTAAGGTTAGATGCAATTAGATTATTACTTGCTTTTGCTTGTTATAAGAATTTCAGGTTATTTCAAATGGACGTCAAAAGTGCATTCCGGAATGGATTTATCCAAGAGGAAGTCTATGTGGAACAACTTCCTAGTTTTAAAGACCCAAGGAAACCGGACTCGTATTAAGACTAAAAAAAGGCCCTATATGGTTTAAAGTAAGCACCTTGAGCTTGGTACGATATATTAAGTAAGTTTTTAATCCAAAATGGCTTTGTTAAAGGTAAAGTAGACACTACTATGTTTATCAAAAGAGAAAATAAAAACTTTTTACTTATTCAAATCTATGTTGATGATATTATTTTTGGATCACCTAACGAAAATTTGTGCAAGAAATTCTCTAAGTTTATGCAGGATGAATTCGAGATTAGCATCATGGGTGAACTATCCTTCTTTCTAGGACTACAAGTAAAATAATTGAACGAAGGAATTTTCATTCACCAAGGAAAATATGCTAAAGAACTTGTTAAAAAGTTCAATTTGGAGAATTGCAAAAAGACTGATATAATAATGTGAAGTTCTTCAAAGTTGGACAAAGATGAATGAGGAAAGAAAGTTGACCAGAAGCTATACATGAGTATCATTGGTTCACTTCTTTATCTTACTGCCTCTAGATCTGACATTTTGTTTAGTGTTTGCATTTGGCCGGATTTCAATCAGATCCCAAAAAATCTCATCTAAGTGCTGCGAAACGCATCATCAAATACATTGCAACAACCTCTAAGTTAGGTCTATGGTATCCTAAAGAAGGAGACTTTACTCTCCTTTGATACTCATACGCAGATCTAGCTAGATGCAGAGTTAATAGAAATAGCACCTCGGGCACTTGTCAATTGCTTGGTAACATGACAAATTCTTGGTTTTCAAGGAAGCAAAGTATTGTAACTCTCTCAACAACAGAAGCAGAGTATATGGCTCTTGGAAGTTGTTGTCCTCAAATCCTATGGAAAAAACAACAACTAAGAGACTTTGAAATCGAAGACTCATGCACTGAGATCAAATGTGATAACACCAGCGCGATTAATCTCACCAAGAATCCAATTCTTCATTCAAGAGCAAAGCATATAGAGATTTGACATCATTTTATTAGAGACCATGTTCAAAATGGATAAGTCTTGATTCAATTCATTGACTCAAAAAATCAGCTGGCAGACATATTTACAAAGCCACTGGAGAAAAATCTATTTGAGTCTATTCGTTCCAGACTTAATATCTTAAAGTCTGAAGAAGCTTAGACTCAGGGATAAAAGATTAAAGATGCTCAAGGATTACAACTGTAAGTTATTTCAGTTTTAGCAATTTATCTTTCGGATAAAATCTCGAAAAGGTACGATTGCTTATTAATCTATAATTGATTGATGTTATCTTCCCAAGTTTTTGAAATTGTGGAAATTATTTTTTTTCGAAAAGGAAGTTTTTTTAGATGACAATTATTTATTTTCAAAAAGGCAGTTATTTTTAAAAGACATTTTTTATTTTTCCTTTTATGACGAACTATATACCTCGTTTCGATTACTTTATATATTGTTTTTTCTTCTTCTTTTTACTCACAAACCCTAGAAGCACAGAACATCACATTCTTACTTTTTCTCTCTAGTTTAATCCTTAAAGTTTTCATCTTTCTCGCAAATCAAGTTCAGAAACTCTCTCAAAGATTGTGAGAATGTCTTCCCAAAGAAAGTCTTCAAGGATTGCAAGCAGGAGACCACAGCATATGCGTGTGGGTCCTATACACTTTGACCTTACCGAGGAAGAAGAATCTCCAAGGCAACAGCAAAGTCCACAACATTCTCAACCATGCCATTCTCCTTAGGCTAGACCACAGAATGTTCAGCAACATCAAGTGGAGGAAGAAATTATTGAGGATGCTGAACCTATAAGGACTCAAAAGCCTACTTTTAACTTCAAACTCTACTCTGCCCTAAAGGATGGAGGTTCTCCAATGACTTTTATTGATGAATTTTTGAAAGAAAAGGGGTACCAAAATGAAACCCACTTTTTACAAACAATGGAACGTTTAGGGATTGCTCTTGCTAGCTCAACAAAAAGGGCTTTTGCGAATTTCCCAAGTGATCCACGTGTTAGAGGATTTAGTCAACTTGATGGAAATGATGATGAAAAGATGTTCACTCATTTTAAGTCTAGAATGGGTGTTGCTGCGAACATTCGGGGAAGAAGAACCGATCTGTTTCGTTCTAAGGAACATAAGCGAGTTTACTCTAAGTTGTTGAAGCGAGGGGCGATGAACCCAAGGAGTGTGGATTTTGATTTTCTTAACTCTCTGAACGTGAAGTTACAGGAGAAATTTACTTTACTTCAACTTGAATGATTTTGCTCTAAGACAACAGTAGCTCATCCAGAACTTACTATGTATTTCTATTCCAATCTAAGCTTTTTGGATGCGAATAGATTTTCCTTTAGTGTTAGAGACCATGATTATGTGGTTGATATGGACACTCTAGCTGATGTGATTGGAGTAGAGAGAGGGATGTTCCAATCAATTAGTGTGTCTATTGGTTGTGCGCCTGTGGAGCTTGTTCGAGATGGAATGGCAGAAGGCCGAATTTCGTATTTGATGATGAGTACCTCAAATGTCTTGCTTCACAAGATTGTGATTAATTGTCTTAGACCCAAATCCACATCAAAGACTTATGTCTCCAATTTAGAAGCGAAGCTGATGTATGTTATCAATGCTGGTAAAAAGTTCTCTCTGCCGCACACTATCATGTTTTACATGTATAGATCAATGGTAAAGGATAAGGGCCAACTTCCTTATTCAACACTTGTTACTCAGTTATTTAGACATTTTAAAATTCAACCTCCCAAAATTCTGTGTGTTCGAACTTGTGATCAAATGGTGGTGGGACTGAAGATGGTTTCAAAGATGCGTCTGAAGAAGCTAAACAAGGCTTTAAAGAAATTTAAAGAGAATACTCCTGTCAAGACTCGTCAAGAATCTGTGGCTGCAAAACGGAAAGGCAAGGAGCCCATGACAGCCCCATCCAAGAAAATGAGAGCACTCATCTTGCAGGATGAAGAAGATGAGGAAGATATCACCATTTCCACTCTTGCTTTAAGGAACTTACAGCGTTTTGTTTCAGAGACAGAGGATAGAGAGAACCAAGACATAGAGGAAACAGAGCAGAGGAATGAAGAGAGGGAATCGATGAGGAAAGAAGCAGAGGAAGGAAGAACTGCAGAAGAAGAGCAAAGAGGAGAACAAGGTCATCGTGTCATTGAAGAAGAAACAGAGCATGAAGAGTACGTCTCTCCACCTGAAGGCACTGAAACAGAGGGAGCTGCTGATAGAAGTGGTACTTCTTCACTTGCTTTTACTAGTGACAATGTCAATCGTTCTCCTGCAGATCTAGAAGATGTATATGCATCTCAATTTCCTGAAGAAGGTAATGAGGTTTCATCTCCAAATCTAGGTGCTCATGCTGAAGTTCCATCATCTGCCAAAACTCCACAAACTGATCATGCTAAAGCAAGCACTCAAATTGATAACTCAGGAGATCTTATAAGTGTGCTTGATGTTCTTATGGAGATGAGAGGTCAGATTTATGCTTTGGGATACGAATTTCAGAATATGTAGAATGTTAATCAAGCCTCTTCAGTTTCTTTGCACAATCAAGTTCATGCCCTCAATCTTCAAGTTCAAGTAACTGCCAAGGGTGAGGAAGTAGCACAACTGAGAAGGAGGATCTCGAGAAAGCCGGAGGAGACTGTCAAGTCGATGGGAGATTTCTAGCTTGTTCACGTTCCAAAACAATCTTAATCCAATTCTCTTTTTTGTCTCTACCTTTTTAATGCTGACAAAAAGGGGGAGAAGTTGATGCATATTTGATTTGATTTTTAGATTTGACTTTGATTTTTGTCTGGTTGTGACTGGTTTGGATGGTTTGGATTGTGTTTTGATCATTTAAATGCTTGCAGTATCTTAAGCATTGTTGGTATTCATAACAAAGATAGTTATTTTTACAGAACTAACTTATTTCCTATGGATTCGATACTATCTTTATCCTATTCCATTTATCTTTTATGAGATATTCTTGTTTGCTTGAGTATTGTCTTGCAGGTCAAAAGTATCAAAATCTGCAAGAAAGTTTTATCACCATAAAAAAGGGGGAGATTGTTGGAGAAAACTTCCTTACTTGTTTTGAAGCTGATAAAATGTTTTCATCAGTCTAGTCTGAAGACTTGCAAACTCTTTCGTCAAAGTCTAAAGACCGCTAGACTCAAGATTTAAAGTCTGCCCTCACTAACAGTTTCTAGACCAACGAAGAAGACTTATCCATAATCGAGTATTTCTTTAAGGTTTTTGATTTGAGTGGCTAAAGAAATTCTCACGGCTAGAAATAGCATCTCAAGATCTATTATTTTTTTTTAATCAATACGCGTAATTTGGATCCGTTGATTAGCAAAGTATACTTGGAATGTTCTATTTATGAAAACCTAGATCCTGATTGTATGGACGAGCAGGATTGGTAAGCTATCATCACATTCCTTAAGTAACTCAAGATCTCCCTAATTGATTCTGTCCAACGGATAGATTGGAAGAACTCCTTTCGAAGGTGCCAACAGATATGAAGGCATGGAGGAGTACATAAGGAAAACTATCTAGTTATTTGAGTGTGTGCTCGATAGAAAAATTCCAATATCTGAAGCAACTTGTTATTGTTGTTTCAATTGTTGAGCTTAAATTTGTACTCAAAAGAGAGTTTAGATATTTGTAAGGCATTGTGGAAATGTAGCAGAGTCTCTACACTGTGGAATCAAGAACATGATACTGTAACAACTCTATTGATTCATAGTGAATTCCAACTTGTGGGTTGTCAATGTAGGAGAATAGACGTAGGCTTGGATTAAGCCGAACCACTGTAAACTTTATGTTTTTATTCTCTTCTCTCAACTTTTTTTATTTTGTTCATAACTCTATTTAATTGTTAAAGTCTGAGTTCGTCTGCAAAATCTATCATCAACCAGATTCAGGTTAAAAGTAAAGTTTTACGCTGTATTTTGCAAAAAAAAAAAAAAAAAATTGCACCTATTCACCCCACTCTAGGTGCTCGTACTAACACTTTCAACTTGAGCTCACGGCGAGGCTGAGAGAGCTTGGATCGGCTGAAAAACCGCAAAAGAAGCTCACGAACTCGGCTGAGTTCGCTGGAATCCATGGTTGGTTTCGGTCTTCGGTGGACTAAGTGAAGTTGGCGTTGGCAATTCAACAGAAGAGAATTTGGTGGAGAGAGGCACGGCTTGGGCGCGAAGAGCGTGGGCTTCGGAGTCCATGAAGATGGTCCTTTGCTGGGCTTGGAGGCGTGAATTAAATGGGTCAACACTTGGGCTTGCTAGTCGACTGTGTTGGAGGCGTGGACCATGATGGGGAGAGCTTCGGACGTGTGGAGAAGGTGGGGTGAATGATGGTGTAGGTGGCGGTAGGATGAGGGAAAAATGTGTGGGATGCTTCGGTGATGGGTGTCTTCAAAGGGAGAAGTGAACGGAAGGAGCTGAAGCTGTGAAAAGCGAGAGAGGCCAAGGAGAAAGAGAGAATCGGATGAGGGAGAGAGGCGGTGGAGAGGCGTGCGAAGGAAGCCAAGGCTGAGCCAAAAGTCAACGAAACCTATCTCTTAAATTGAATGCTTGGTTCCCCCTTCAAGCTTCCAACCTTATCCCTTATGTCCCCTATTTCTTTCTTGCAACTTAATACCACAAAAATCCAATTTAAATGTCAAAGATGCAGCCCTTCTCTTGTGATCCGAATTTCACTTAATTTAGCTTCACTTTCTTCCTCAATTTCTCCAATTCAAGTCCTATTTTGAAGAAGAAAAAGTCCACATAAATTCTATAAATTCCCATCAGCACATGGCCCAGCTTGGAAGTCAAAATTTCCTTCAAACGAGCCCGTTTGAATTTCCGTTCATTTTTCGAATCAATTTTCCATAAAAACCCCGAATCTCCAAAAAAAAATCAGAAAATGAGTCGACGTTCCTAAAATAAATCGTGACACGACAGAACTTTCAATTTCTGAAATCGAGCTCAATTTCGCGGTTAATTTCAATCCGATGTGATTTTAGCGCATCTCAATCTATCATGTAGCTTTTAGGAATTTTTAATGCAATTGACCCATGGTTGATTATTTTCGAGCCACAACGTACATCTTCGACTCATTGGCGACTCTCGGTTATCGTGAAAATCTCGAGATTTCAAATATGGACACCGAGTAAGAAAATGACAGAAAAATCGGTCTAGTACCGTTCGACATAAATTTTGCAATTAGGTGGAATCACCCATGCACTAATCACACATCGAATCGACTTATCTTCAGTCTCTGATCGATTTTGTCGGTACCGTAATGACCCTTGCAGATTTGCACGGTAGAGCAATCAATTCTTGGTCGAATTCTCATGTCTATTGTGTTTAGATTCCTTCACGGCTTCACCTGATAGGCTAGTTAACTCGTGAGTGGCCAACTCAGCGAAAAAGGCTATAGGCACGTCGATGAAAAGCTCATTTATCTCATCGAAATCAGACTCGAAAATCAGGATATCACGAGAGGCATTGCCCTCAAGCTTGAATAGCCATTTTTCCCTATATTTAGGTTAGGTTGAGCTGAGCTCGATGGGCAATTCTTTTTTCACTCTCAAGCCTGCTCAAATGAATGAATATGTTTCGCATTCAAATATAGTGTGTGCTATTTAAAATATATGATTCCATCCCAAGAGAAAATATATGATCGATAATATACTTGACATTGATGTGGCTACTTTTCACGTGAAATCCAAACTTAGGGCCTAATTATGTGCAGAAACACACAATCAAATATGGAGAACAATGATTTATAACAATTGCTTTCTTTAGATTTAGTTAATGACAGGCTTGCAATCTTTCTAATCCCCTCTCCTTCCTTATTCTAGCATAATAAGATGAGTCATCATCATCACCTAACAACAATTTAATTGGAACTGTATGGTGAGTCGACAAAAAGAATATCAGCATCCAAGGAAATCCTCAAAAGACAAAACTTGATTCTCGGTATTTTCGTCAAAGGATTTAGTGTGAAACAATTGCCGTCGAGCAGCACACCACCATGCAAAACAAATAACCACCCTCCTATAATTTTTTTATAAAATGGCAAGAAAATCACCAACTATACTCAAACAGAAAAGCCAAGTTCGAGGCTTTAGAGTATTCTTATGACAAAAGAAAAATCCGATGATAATTCATTTATACTCAATCACATTGTGTTGTTAATATTAGAAGTCCAACCCAAACATTGAGCTAATAGGTGGAGAGAGACCAGTATATGATACTTCAATAATCCCTTGTGATACTTTAATACACCCTCTAATGTGCAAGTTAAAAATAAAGTGGATAGAATGTGGGTTCTATAATATATTAGAAAATCCAATTCAAAAACTTAAAATAATAAATGGAGGAAGACCATGTGTACATAGACAGCATATAAACCGAATAAACAAATAATGTAAGATACCTTAACAACTTAGAATTGACCTTACCTACTATCACGGCATGGCGGTGGCCGTGGGAATGGCGGTGCTCTCTCTTGCCCCATTCCTTATTCTTTTTCCAGTTTTTTGCTGTTTTTTTTTTTTTTTTCCTTTTAGCTTTTCTTTTTGCTTTTATCAAGCTTATATTTGATAAGATACATGAAAATCTAGACATAAATCTAATTGACAAGTACCAAAGAGATAAATGAATGAATAATTAAAATATGATTAAACATGAAAAAAGCTAGACGAACATTATTGTTGATTTTGAGTAAGAGAACAACAATTAATGCTGATTATTAAATAATATTTCATTCAAATGAAAAATAAAAATGTGAAAAGTGAAGTAACAAAGCCAATTTGCGTCTTGGAAAGTCTTCCTAAGTTTATGTTATATCTGGCAATGATAGTGCTAAAACAACGTATTCCTAATTATTGTGGATCAGATTAATTTGATGGCTCCTTTCACATTTCATATGATAATTAACAATGTGGGTGTGGTTCATCAATTATGGTGGTCACTCATCGATTAGTGGGTTTCAATAAGACAACGGGAAGGCGCATCACCTACTGTGCTTTTGTTCCCCCTTTTATTTTCACTTTTAGAGATAAAATGATTTATAGTGTGTTTGGTTCATCATTTTCAATGAGCTTTAAGCTTCCAAAGCCCTTTAAAGAAATACTTGACCATTTGACGACCATTCTGAAGTAACTTTCAAGTAAAAGCTAACATCGAAAAGGCTGAAAGCCTAATGCTAATATGGACTAGCATTGGACTTTCAGCATTTAGCTATATGCTGAAACTCATTTTTTTCTTCCAAAACTATCCTCATTCATTCTTCAAATTTTCAATTTTGCCCTCATTATTATATTTTTAAATGCTAAAATAATGCTAAAAAAATCAAATATATATAATTGATTTTTTTAGCATATATATATATATATATATATTATTTTTTTTGCATTATTGTCAAAATTTATATTTAAAACTTTGCATATATTTTTTTTCAATTTTAAACAACTAAATATTAAAAATTTGACGAAGAGTTTGGTCTTCATTTTTTATATATAAATTATATATATTTATTTTATTTTTTTAGCAATATTTTTAAATTTTATATTTTAAAAGTTGCAATCGGTGTATTTTTTTCAATTTTAAACAAATAAAAATTAAAAAATTTCTGATGAAGGTTTGGGTCTTTTTTAAAATTATATAATGTATTTGATTTTTTTAGCATTATTTTCAAAATTTATATTTAAAAAGTTGCATTCATTTTTTTAAATTTTAAACAAATAAAAATTAATAAAAGTGATTTTAATTAACCCAAATGACTTTTCAAATATGTTTTCTACCAAACAGCATTTCTCTTAAAGTTACTTCTCAAAGCATAATTTACTAAACAGCCTTTCCATTTACCCAAAGTTCTTTTGGTTAAACCTTTGCATTTTCCCGATAGACTTTCAAAATGTTGAACCAAACACACCTAGTAACATGACAATGAAGTCTGCCACACTAATTATACTTGTCCTATTTGGCAGCATACTGCCTATGTGTAAAATCCAAAGGCCTAAAGAGCTCCACAAAACATTCTCTAGCCAATCATTGAACGTTTGGGAGTCATCCATCCATCAATCTCTAATATAAATGGGTATAATAGCTGGATAATGTCTATCAATTCCCTAGCATACCAGATATATACATGACATATGTACACACGTTTAAACATGCATACATACATACATACATACATACATACATATATATATTCCTCATTATGCCCCCAAGATGAGTCACTAGGTTTAATGTTCTTTTATCTAATAAACTTTCTAGTAGAGCCTGATGTCTTTTTAGTGCACATCGATGGAAAGTGCCGGGATATATCTTACTATTCCATCTAGCAAATTTTCTTGTTTAGTTCGATGACTATAGCTAGATAAAGTCTATCAACTACTTGTGTGTATAGATACGAGCCACAATGTCTAATTGTTCTCATTGAATATTTCTATGGGGGTAGAGCCTGATGTTTTTGTAGTGAATACCTTTTTGAAGGACAAGAATATTACATAATAATTATTCCATCTAGCCAAATTTGGTTTTCAGTTATGTCTTTTCTTTTAGGAGAAATTACACAAACTCTTGTTGAATTTTGAGGGTAGGATAAATTTACCCATAAACTTTCAATTGTTAAACAATACCCCAAAACTTTCATTTTATTACAGTCATTAACCTACGTTATTTTATATGTATTAGTATGTCAATGCACACGATCTGCAAGGGATACAAGTATATGGTTCATCTCATATTTGGAAGGAAATCTCTCATTTACCCATAATGCTATACATAATTGAAAAATATAGAAAACGGCAGAGAATAGATTAACTAAATATTAATTATAGAAAAATAATATCAATAATCGTATGAAACAAAATCTGATGATAGCAACATTAACGAAATTAAAAAGATATTTTAAGAAAAAAATTAAAGGCCTTAATAAGAAAAGGTGAAATGACAAGATTTGGTTAGTTGTTGTGATATTTAAGGACTAAATTGATGTAACTAAAATTGATTGACTAAACATTTTCAGAAAAAATAATAAAAGAAAATGATAACCCCAACTCATGAAAGCAAATGATTAACCAATAAGTGATTTTTTTATAAAAAAAATTGTAGTGATTAAGTCATTTTTTGCATTAATTAACAATTTAAAAGTACGCAATGAGTATCCAACCTTTGTTATTTGAACTTTTTTGTTGTTGAGGCATTTTTCCTTTTACTAGATCATAGTTCTTTTTCTTAAATATTTTATTAATTCTATTAATATGTTAACCTAGTTATAATTTTTATTTAAAAAATTATCGATGATATTCATTTTTCTAATAATTATATTTTAGTTAATTAAATTTTCTTTGAATTCTTTATATTTTTATTTTTATTAAAAAATCTAGGGTAAAAGAGGAATTTGTGTAAATAATGATATGGAAAGTCACAAAAATAGAAAGTGAAAACACCTCAATAATAAAAAAGGTGGAATGACAAAAATTGGTATAACATCTAAATGCTTGATTGTGCAACAATATCAACCCATGAAGAGCCGAAATATAAAAAGTGGGTTGACTCATAAAAATAAGAGGAAATGGTGTCCTTGACTCATAAAAAAAAAAAAAAAAAAACATTAGCCTATTATGAAATACATGAATAAATGAAATACATGATACATTTGTATCATACATTCTAAGTACATCTCCCTATCCAATACATGTATCATTCGATAGATTGATATTAATGATAAGTATACTCTTGTTTTCCTATAAAAAAAAAAAGAGATTAGTTTTTGTTGTAGAACAACAGTCATACACTGGAAATAAAACTCTCTCCTCTGGCTTTCTCTACTATCTCTAATGTTCACTTGCTTTCTCTTCTCAATCTCTTCTCTATTATATAATTGCAGTGTACTATTTTACAACACGTTATCGATGCGGGTCTACCAACTGAGTAAGTAATTTTTGCAAGCACGAGAATCTACCGACTGAGTAAGTAATTTTTGCAAAGTAAGTATTCTTTTTATTAATCAACTTATACTTCATCTTCTTCTATCAATTCTTTATTTTTATTTTTCTTAGCCGGAAGCCAAATTTCAAATCTTAAAAAAGTATCCTTATGCTCCTGAAGTGGCATTGGATATTTAGAAATCCTTCTAATTAATTTAAGGATTTATTTTGGAAATGATTATATGCAAATTTTATAATACTTGACACATGAAGTTGTCAACATAAATGCAAATGGAAAATACCGAGAAAAAAGATATGTTTGTTTGCTTGATAGTGCAACAACACATACTATATTTCGTAGTAGACATTTTTTTCTCGAGTATGACATTGCGTAAGACGCAAATTCATACAATATCAAGTCCCGTTCCGATTATTGATGGTTTTGGGAATGCCACAATTGTTTTACCAAATGGCACCATCCTGCATATTGAGGATGCGTTTCTAAGCATTAGATCAAAAATAAATATGTTTAGTTTCAAAGATGTACGCCGTAATAAATACCATATTTAGACTATTTATGAGCAAGATAAAGAATATATTGGCATTTTCTCTTATAAAATGGGCCTAAAGACCATCCATGAGAAACTAGAAGCTTCTTCTATGGGTTTGTATTGTGTTATAATTAAGGCTGTTGAAACCTACGGTACCACATCCTGGAGATTGGTAAACCTTGATCAGTTTGAACTATGGCATGATCGCCTTGGTCATCCTGGCGCTTTAATGATGCATAGAATAATTCAAAATACAAAATGGCACCCTTTAAAGGATACAAATGTATTGTTGTCCAAAGATTATAATTGTGAGGCTTGCTCATAAGGAAAGCTCATTATCAAACCTTATATAAAAAATGTTAATCTTGAATCCCCTTTCTTCTTGCAAAAAATTCAATGTGATAGTTGTGAACCAATACAACACTAAGTGGACAATTTCGATATTTTATGGTATTAGTAGACACATCTTGTAGATGGTTCAATGTTTGCCTATTATCTACGTGCAATGACAGATTTGCACGTTTATTTGCACTATTATCATATTCCAGTTACAAATGCTCCAGTTAGGATAGTTGTTCCTTAAGGACAGGCTAAAATGGATCAAAATCGCCTACACTTGAAGTGTGGTAGACCGATAGAATCAAAAGATACTACTCTTCGAAAATGAGGGGAAAAGAATCAAGAATCTGCTCTAGAAGAGCCTGGCGTTGTGCTCACTCCCAAAGAGCTTATTGCTCCTGAAGAAGCACAAACCCATGAAAGAAACACCAACCCCGGGAATACTGAGAATTTCATTACATATTGTAATGAGATTTGTGATCGAAATGAAATCATCATTGATGATACTTTTGCATTCTTAGTTGCTCATAAAATTAAGAATGATGATTGTGAGCCGCAATCTATTATCGAATGCCGTCAAAAGCAAAATTAGCCTAAGTGGGAGGAAGCAATTAAGGCCAAATTAAGGCATGTTGGATATAAATGGATATTTGTCCGGAAACGAAATGAGAAAAACGAGGTTGTCAAGTATAAAGCCCAACTCGTTGCCCAATGATTTTCCCAGAGACCTGGGATTGATTATAATGAGACATATTCACCTATGATGGATATGATTACATTTCATTTTCTTATTAGCCTAGTAATCTCTAAAAGGTTGGAAATGCGTCTTATGGATGTTGTGATGGCATATTTATATGAAAAATCCCGAGGGATTCAAAATGCCTGAAACATGCACTCCTCGCAATTTATTCTCAATAAAATTGCAAAGATCTTTGCATGGGTTAAAGAAATCCGGTCACATGTGGTATCAATGCCTAAGTGAGTACCTAATTAAGGAAAAGAACAAGAATGATCTTATCTGCCCATGCGTGTTTATTAAGAAATCATAAACCGGATTTGCTATTGTAGCAGTTTATGTCGATAATATAAATTTGATTGGAACTCCAAAAGAGTTAACTAAAACTGCTGAGCAAACTAATGAATTGCTACTCAAAAATCATAAGTTTAAACCTGCTGGCTCAAAAGTTTTGCCTGAAGCACAAGCTAATTTTGAGAAAAATACTGGCCATTTTAAGGGTTATAAGCGCAGGCAAGAACATAATCTTAGAATGGATGGCAGGAAATTTAACTGCCCTAGGAAATCTAACTTTTGCTTGAATCATGGTAGATAAAAGAAGCCAAAGAAGGTGATTAATGAAAGTATTTGTCGTCACTGTGGCGTGACTAGGAACTGGTCACGTACCTGTCGTACGCCAAGGCACTTTGTTGACTTATACCAAACATCTTTAAAAAATACGCGCAAGCGTGGTGAATCTCATACCATTGAAATCAATCCTACTACCATAACCACCGTTGAGACCAACAATATTTCCATTGGCAAGACTCCTCTTGCTCCTGAAGTAGCAAATGTGAGGACCTCTGATTACTTTGATTGTGACATCCAGATTTTCGGGTTCTAAATTCGACTGGATAAATAGGGCCATTTTCGTGTAGTTGAAGCCGGGGATTATGAAATTGAGATGCATGATGGGTGCATGAGTGAGGAAAAATGTCAATTGAAGTATAGAGGCGTCAATTTAAATTATGGAGATTAAATGAGGATAAACGGAGTAAGATTGAGTAACCAATTGGTGCCTTATACTTGCAATTTCGTGTGTCCCTCCTCCTATGACCAAAAAAAGAAGTCATGGGATGTGTTTTGGTGGGTAGTGATGATGAGGATTATACATACAAGACTTAGTCTTTGAAGATATTTTGTAAAATATCAAGCCAAAAGGCCCCCCACCTCTTCCTCATCCTCTCCATCTTGCTGCCGTGAACTACTTCTCTCTCCTTTGCACCCTTTCTTGCGTGCGACACCTCCAACAGAAACTGAAGAAGACCAAGCTACCCGAGAAGCTCAGCATCCACCGAAACCGAAGCTGCTCCATCGTCTACGCCAGCCTCCACTACCGTTGGTTCCCTTCGGTCAGAGCTTTCCTCGATGGCCTTGCTTGTTGACTGAGCGATCTGGCCAGCAGCAAGCTTGAAGAAGCCCACGAAACCTCAAGTTGAAGCTGCTGTCGTTCGTTGCTTCTCTAGCGAAGATTCCACCGAAGTAAAGTCTCCAGCAAAACTTCTCTCGAGTGTTGACCACTTGAAGCCACGACTCCACCGAGTTTGGTCGGCCACTCACGCCAGCCTCCACCAAAAGTCAGCAACCGGCAGTCCAGCGAAACTGCCCCTCATCCGCGCCACCTGCCCGCTCCTCCTTCTGCTTCGATCAGCAAACGAAACCGCCGAAGCTCGAGTCCAACGTCTTCAGCCCGAGCATATCGTGGAGTCCACGAAGACCGAAGCCAGCTTCTATTCGGTCAGCTTCTCTCCTTCAATCACCAGCATGGACTCCTCCCCTGCCAGTGAAGCCCCGCGCGGACTCAGCAATTTCCTCAGAATTGAAGCCCACGAAGACCGTTCGCCAGTCTTGCTCCCCTTCGGTCTTCACGCCACACCATCACGTGGCCAACTCCACAGAGGTCTTGCGGTTGACCTCTGTAATTTGCACCAACCTTCGTGTCTTCACCCAGCATCAGCCGCGTCCGCTCCTTCCGATTTGTTGAGTCAACCGAGCAAATCCACTGCAGCTCACCTCAACCGCCGAAGGAATTGATTGGCTGAAGTCGCAGCACCTCCAGCGAAGACCGAAGATAGGCCCACGTCTTTCTCTCGCCAGGCCCAGCTCAGCAGCCCATGTGATCTTCAGTCCTTTGGGCCACAGAATTCAGCACAAGACCAGCAAGCCCAGTTCAGCTAGCACAGTTAGTTCAGTCCAGAAATTCAGCAGGTCCAGCCCATTCCAGTGCAAGAACAAATCTCAATTGGGCTGAGATTTGTTGGGCCAAGGTCAAGGCCCGGTCTAAGTCCGCCGGTGTCGTCGAAAGTCCGATTTCGGCCGCCGTCGCATCGCCGTTGCGGTGATTCGATCTCCGCTTTTGTCAAGTGAGTTTTACTCACTAATGCTTTCTTAGTTTGCTAATTATGCTTACGGGTTGGTTAGATTTAATTAAATGCAATTAGGTGGTTAGATTAGTCTAGAACAATTAAATTAGTGACTTAATGATGCATGTTAGGTGGTTAGACTTAGTCATTAGCAAGTAGAGACGTACTTTTATTTATTGAATGCATCTCGGGATTTTCCCCGATCCGTTCTGGCGTCCAATCAGGCAATACTGGCCTAAATTGGATTTTTAGTATTTATTTATTTATTTTTCGAAATTAATTAATTATTTAATTATTTATTTTCCGGAAATTCAACTGGATGGCCAGTGACCGGAATTTCGTCTGATTGTCATGGAGCAGTCCGTTTATTTATTTGAGCTTTAATTCGTGTCGAATTGATTTAATGGTGCATTTTTAAGTATGTTATTCAATAATGCAATTTTGGCCTTGTGATTGAGAATTGGTCGGATATCGGTTGTTAGTATCGAAAGTGAGTTGGTAAATCACCTTGAGGATGCACGTGGCCCATGAATTGGAATATCACTTGGGAAAGACACGTGGCTCGGTGATTTGATATGTCATCTTGGCGAAAAGATAGCCTTAGAGAATGCACGTGGCTTGGAGACTCGGTATGTCATCCTGGAGAATGCACGTGGCTCGGTGACATAGTATGACATCTCGAGAGGGTCGGGTGGGACCGTAAAGCCACTAGTTCTTGAGAGGGTCGGGTGGGACCGAAAAGCCACTAGTTCTCGAGAGGGTCGGGTGGGACCGTAAAGCCACTAGTTCTTGAGAGGGTCGGGTGGGACCGAAAAGCCACTAGTTCTCGAGAGGGTCGGGTGGGACCGTAAAGCCACTAGTTCTCGAGAGGTCGGGTGGGACCGTAAAGCCACTAGTTCTTGAGAGGGTCGGGTGGGACCGAAGCCACTAGTTCTCGAGAGGGTCGGGTGGGACCGTAAAGCCACTAGTTCTCGAGAGGTCGGGTGGGACCGTAAAGCCACTAAATCCAAGGAATTGCTTGATGTGGGATGAATGACCTAGAAATGATTCGACTAGGTCGATCGATCGATGATTCGATCTGAGTGTGTCTTGATGTGATTCATTGCCTTGGGTTGATGTTGTGAATTGAATGATTGAATGGAGATGACCGTGAGTGGTCTTCCTGATATGAAATCGACTAAGTCGATTAGATCGATGCTTCAATCTGTGATGTGCTTGATTGTGTGCCTATTTAATATGTACTAATATGCAGGTGGAATCTGAGGCTAAGGTAAGTCTTCTAACTCATGTTGTGCATAGGCAGCCCTAAGGTGTATTAGTTTACTAATCGGGTCTTAGGGAGTAGAACTTGCTGAGACGTGGTCTCAGTGGTTATTGAATAACCATTTCAGGACCTGGATGAGGAGCCTAAGGAGCATGAATCGATGAGGAGGTCCACGATGAGGAACCCGGAGAGGAGTACGTGGAGGAGGACCCCGAGTACGACCCGGATGAGGACTAAGATCCCGTCCGGTATTGTCGACCTTGTTTGCATGTAAAAAGTTGTAGTTGTGAATTTTCGGAAAGAAAAATGTATGGCCTGCTTTTCTATCCCATTGCTTTATTATGCAGGGATTTATAATCGCTTCCGCATGTGCATATATAAATGAAAGGGTCGGCGATACATAGTCCTGGGATATCGCATTTTTAAATCGACCAAAAGTAAGGGATGTGTGCGTGCCTGAGGGTCGGGGCGTGACATTGATGCTGCATCAGATTGGTGGATGATGATTTGAACTTCGAATTTTATGATTCTAATAATTTCTTTTTAATTGTTTCGCTTTAAATATATTACTTTTTATTGTTCTTTCATATGGTTATGAAATGCTTATGAACTTTATATAATATTTATTTGATTTTATAACTAAGATGCAAGATTGATTAGCCACATAAGTGATTATATGGCTCAATTGAGGGGGAGCTATTATGAACTATGCATTGCAGTATTGATATTCGGCGAGTTCATAAGATGCAAGATTGATTAGCCCTAGTAGTGGCTATATATGCATTGCAGTCTTTTTTTTTTTTTTTTTCCTGTCTGGTTTTTTTTTTTTCCCACAGGGTTTTTCCGGCTTAAAGTTTTTAACGAGACAATTAATGCATCTATAAAAGAAAGAGATCATAACATTTGTGCTCTGCACTCTTTTTCCCTTTTGTTTGGTTTTTGTCCCACTAGATTTTTCCAGCTTAAGTTTTTTAATGAAGCAGTATCATTCGATGCACATTCGCAATGAATACAATGAATATTCAAGGGGAAGTGTTATGAAATACATGAATGAATGAAATATATGAATGAATATTCATTATATTAATCTTATCTAATGTACTTATTATAATACATTTGTATCATACATTCTAAGTACATCTCCCTATACAATGAACGTTCATCTCCCTATCCAATACAGGTATCATTCGATCTATTGATATTAATGATAAGTACACTCCTGTTTTCCTATAAATATGAGTTTAGTTTTTGTTGTAGAACAACAGTTATACACTGGAAATAAAATTCTCTCCTCTAACTTTCTTTACTATCTCTGGTGTTCACTTGCTTTCTCTTCTCAATCTCTTCTTTATTATATAATTGCAACGCAATATTTTACAACAATATAAAGTGAATGGAGTGAAAATTTCGAGAAGCAAACATTTGTACGGAGAATAAAAGTGGGTTCATTGTAAGAAGCTTCTCTCGGGCCCTTTTTTTTTTATTATAAATAAACAATTGAGTTAATGAAAATAAAGAAAAGAAAACATAAGAAATGTCACTTTGTGGTCCTTGTGAAGCCACGTCATGCGGCCACTAGGTATGGTGTTTCTCTTTCACTACCTTTTTGGGTTGAACGAGAATTAGATCCACTGATGCTATTGATGCTGTTGTTGTTGAAGAAAGAACCGCAACGCCACAAATTCTCAGCATCTGCCCATCCAATCAAACATGTATTCTATGCCTTGAATCTTCCCTTCCTATGAACTAACCTTCACGAGTTGAAGACACGCAGGATCTCAGCATCCTTTTAAGGCATGTTTGGTCGAATCTAATTGAGTGCCCCACTTTTCATTGCACCCACAGAAAAATTTAAAGAAAATGTCTTGCTTTATAAGAGTCATAATTAGCAATGGCTATGGGCCTTGCTGCGAGGACTGACATTTTTATGTGCCCCTAGTACATCAAAGGAATTCCTGTGTTCGGGCTGGCACCGCCCATGGCAATGACGGGCCATGCCAACCCTCATGCCAAGCTAGGGCATATTATGCCCGGGCTTGGTTTTTAAATTAATTTTTTAAAATTTTCAAATAATTAAAAATTCATTTAGTTAACCAAGCACTTTTTTTTTTTTTGTCTGTTGTACTATAACTCTTATCTTTAAAACTTTTACTTTGCTTCTTTACAAAGCATGGAAGTCGAATCCCTAAAACTAAACTTCATGATTATGTTTTATGGGGAGTAGGGATTATTGCAGGAAAAATATAGCAGCACCACCACCACCAGCACTAGTAACAACAACAATAACCATAATAGGAAGCAAAATGCAATAGGTAAGACTCTGACTTAGACAAAAACATCTCATTAGAAATCAAATTACACCACACAAATTGCATCAGTTATAATAAAATTACATAAGACTCTTACTTAGAGAAATACATTTTATATAATATTACATTATGAAAAGAGAAATACAAATTTAAATGCCAAGGACCGTTTTCTCTGTCACCGTGAATCGAATGAGATATTGTTGTCCTCCTCCACTTGAAAAGAATCATAAAAGTCTCTAAGAGTCTAAGACTATGTTGTGGGCAAAGATTGGTAACACCGCACTATGCAGCATACACGGAAGAATTGGCCATTGCAAACTAGCCAGATCTGGGTGACCATGTTCTTAACAGTCACATTGTTATAGAGGCTTTATCCAAAGTAATGGAAAATGCTTTCTCCCTAATGTCAAAGTCTTTCACCCATCTCATGATTTCCACACAAATATTTTGTGATTTGTGGTGATGTGGATGCTTAAACAACACAGTTCGGTGATGTAGTAACCAATATGGCCCTTTCTAGCACACAACAATAGCCACAGGCCTTCAGGTTAGTCCCCAGATTTGAAGTCAATGACACTGCAACGTTATCCATGGATAGCAGTTGCACCGATTCTGCTCATTTCTCCTTGTATAGACCCTTGTATTTCCTAGTATTCGTGGTCCTTGTAATGCATTTGTAATTTGACCGAACGCCACTTGACGAACTCAACGAACCCTGGATCTTGGGTGCGCCCAAATGGTACCTCGGCCTGGAGTCTATACTGTTCATTTGGGCATTGAGCCTGAGCATTGTTGTACTTGAACGGACTACTACTGTGGCCTGTTGCAACGGCGGTGGACCTCCCCTTGGGCTTGGCCATTTCAGGGAGATATTTCTCTTAGCACCTCTTCTTGTGGCCTGTGTAGCCACTAGATTTTGCTGGTAATTTCACACCCCACGCCATGTAAATGGCCTTCTTCTCGCCACTGGGGAGGACCTCGATGTTGAACATTTGCCCCACGCCAAATCTTGGACCTTCCAACACAAAGACTACCCAGTATTGGTTGGAGTAGGCTACTCTTTGTAGTCGGAGCTCTGGGTCTGGGAATTGAGTTGGTTAATAATGTAGCTGAGTTGGGTTTGTTGCGTACTTGGAAATTTGAAATGTCGTATGTAGAATTCGAGATTTTTTGAGGAATTGTAAGAGAGTGATAAGTAATGAGAATTGGATGAATCAAAGTTGTAGGAGTTCTTATTTTCGGTGTGTTTTTTTTTTTTTTTTGGTCGCATCTACTCTATTCCTACTTTAACTCTCACTTTCAGATTTTTACCCTACCTTATTGCAGGGCGTGGGAATCGAAACTCACACTTGAAATTAAATCGCCCCACCCTAACCCTCCCTAAGAAGGTAGGGATTCAAAACCCCATCCCCTTCCAACAGGGATTCAAAACCCCATCCCCTTCCATGTTGGAAGGGTGGCCACTGAAGTAAACCCCAGTGATTTTTTTTTTCTGGTGTGGTTGAACAATCACATTTTGTTTTTCTTAAAGTGTTAATGTTACAAAAATCAAAATTAGTGCATCTATGAAAATTTATAAATTAAAAAAACTAATTTTTTTCACCATAAAAAAACTTAAATTACTACACTCGTGACAAATTTGCCATTGTTAGTTTCCATTAAATTTTATTATGAAATTACTAAGTCAGATGACACATGATAATCGATGAGTGTATCGATTTAGGGTTTTACCTTCTATTTATTATAAATGTACCGGTTTGATGATTTTTTGTGATATTAATCAACTTTAATAGAAACGACAGAGTAAATTTTTCACAATTTTATTATAAATGCATCAGTTTGAAGTTATTAATAATAAAAAAATTAGTTTAGTATAGATTTATCGTATGTGTATTAGTTTTGGATTTTTCGTGATAGCGCCGGGATCTTTGAAAAGAATTGGGGTCGTTTCCCTGTTTGGGCCCAAGGGAATGGCCTAGGCCTAACTGGGTCATAGCCCTCCCTAGCACGGCTCCTCACACAGTTGGAAGGGGAAGGGCTATGCGGTGCTTGGGCCAATCCGGTGGAGTGGCCATTACTAGTCATAATACCATAGTAGAGTTTGTGCTATCGGGGTCCACTTGGTCAACTTCTTGCCGGGTTGGTTCTACAATGTTGAAAGTCAAACGAGTTTTTTGGGAGCTCCTGCGTGCTAGAATTTAGAAGGGGTTGTTGTGTTTGGTAAGGGTTTTGGGGAAAATCTCCGGAAAAATGCAAAAAACATTTGCTCAAACTAGAGATAATTGAGATTTGAGAGAGAGTGATAGAGATGACATGAATGACAATGGAAACGAGCGACCATGGTAGCATGCACATCTCTAGGAGCATTTGTTGGACTAGCCCATATCTCGTCTTCTCATCTCAAACACTAGTTTTTATCTAACTATCTTGATCAATGTTCACTGACAATACTGGCTCAAACTGTAGAGCTATCCCTAATGAGTTGACGCAAAGTCTCGTTCAGTGTATCAATATATTCGTTATAGTTTGTAGTAATTTAAACTACATACTCTACTCTACTTCTAAGATTAAAATCAATAAACTACTTGTTATATATCCATTTTTCACACAAATAAGGATCAAGAATAAACTCATGGATTGTTTAAACAAACCAAATCAAACTGAAAAAAAAAAATGTTCCATTTGTACTTGTACTATGGTTTCCAATGCAACAGATTAATTCATCGTACATATTGTTTTCGAGTAAAACAATGTTCACGTAATAGAACACACACGGGGTGGGCCCCCCACCTTAGCGCCAGCCAGGGTGCCAATTTCGTAAGGCCCAGTAAATGATGCAGTCAAATTTGGTTGTCCTGACGACAGATAATGTAATGCGGACCAGCACCAGCGGCTATCTAATGCCAATTTGCCCGATCGTGTAGACATCAACGTCCTTCGTTACCGGTACAGATCGTTTCATTTTCTGAGCCCGATTGATGATGTGTCCGTTCGGGTTCGAGAGTCGCATTAAACCTGAACTGCCTCGATCCGATCTGCCGCTTGTCGATTATTGCATGTGTATGGTCTTTAAAACTAGGCCTGCATAGAAATGCTCGAGGGATTGGTGCATGAAGGGGTCGTTTCCTAAGTTGAATTTTGATGACATGTTTTGATCGTTTATTGAGATTCTTTTCAAGTGCTCATCCCAATTTAAGGGATTTAAGAGTCATCTTGAGGAGATATGAGATGGGTTGTATTTAGGAGTAATGTATTGTGACCTTACTCTCCTCAAATCAAACCAATCACTTGTTGTCATGTGTTAAAAAAAAAAAAAGAGAGAGAGAAATTGATTGAATCACGATCTTCATATGAATCATAAGTTGTTATCGTTATAATAATTTCGATGATGGTTAATGATGTACATTGACATTAATCGGTAGAACAGATGAGTTTCCCCCGTGACACTTTCGACGTGACATGGTCCCATTAAACATCAATGGTTGTAATTCAATTGGTTCTCGGCGGA
Organism: Eucalyptus grandis; assembly: GCF_016545825.1. NCBI lineage: Eukaryota > Viridiplantae > Streptophyta > Magnoliopsida > Myrtales > Myrtaceae > Eucalyptus > Eucalyptus grandis. The sequence continues at coordinate 29,314,122 of NC_052615.1, read as the reverse complement.
TCGGTTTTCCAGTGAAGGATTTGCCGGGCCGCACGGTCATTCATTACATACAAAAACGCACGCCATTGACTCTTCCGGGTTCATAATCAATCGGCAATGCACTTTCGTTTCGAAATATCAAAAGCAACGACCAATCAGGAAAAAGGAGTTGCTCGCCCACGTCAGCAGATTTCCCAGGTGGGCCTCCTGGGGGCTAAAGAGCTATATTGGCTTCGCTGTCCGAGCAACTGTAAATTCCATAATTTAAGAATCCTGTCGTTTGTTGATCTCTGACAGATTCTTGCTCCTGATTTTCACTCTTCCTTTTCTTTTCTTTTTCCTTCGACATTGCCCTTGAATTTGCAGGGAGAACCTAATAATCAAAGAAAAAACATATTAATTCCAAATGAAGATTTAAATATTATTGAGTTTCAGAGACGGGCTAAATTGCACAATCATTCGAGATGAAACCCTAAATACCTCTTAAAGAGAATCCTACTGGTTCATTTTCAAATCGAACTCAAGAAAACAGCAAGAATTCGCACGCGGTCCTCCAAGTTATTAAAGGAGGCTGGACTACTGATGTCTCAGTTCGCAGTTGATGCTTACCTCCGATCACCATGAGCGGCTGAATTGTTGTTTCTCGTCACAGAGCATCGAGTGATTAACCTCTTCATTCCTCGTCGGAAACAAAACTTGAGGCAAAAATCACAAGGCAAAGCTTTTAGCATGCACAAAACGCCAAGGCTCGGCCCTGTGCCCTCTCCTCTTTCGCAAAAGACCCCCCTGCACTTTGAGTTCAACTACAGCTTTTATTCGGTCGTCCATGTTTTCATTTTCCACAAAAGCCAATCCGCACGAATGATATATTCATCTTCTTCCGGTGGAACAAAAGCTGTGGCTGAAAATACCCAAGAAGAAGCTTTCGCAAATCTCAATTATTTGATAGTTGAAGAACTGCACAATAACACTATCTTGACCTCTTCTTTTGCAGTTGTTGATCCACTGGTTTGATTGGGCTCTGACATAGCCCCCTCGCTTGAATCCAAGGCCCAGTTAGCTCGAAGCAGGATTCAGAATTTATATATGAAACAGCCTTCACTACTCTGTTTGGTTATGCGAATGAAATGTAATGCCTGATGGTTTAAAAAAAATGCCTCTTTAGAATTTCCAAATATGATAATCATATACTTGAAAACTATGTCACTTTTTTCAATAGTATATATATATGATATATTAATATTGCAAAATCTATAGAAGGATTTTAAGTATTTCACTAGTATTATTATTATTATTATTATTATTATTATTATTATTATTATTATTATTATTATTATTATTATTATTATTATTATTATTATTATTATTATTATTATTATTATTATTATTATTAGCACCAAATATGAAATATGCAAACTGAAGTAAGGCTTTTAGGACTTGATATATGTCAAACAACTATTGAACCTATTAATAACTATAGAGTTTGCAAATAACTTTCCTGGTGAAATTAAAGCAAAAATGCAATTGCATATATTATTAGGATGCCTAAACTATGTTTCATATTTTATTTCAACTCTTAAAACCTCATGTACACCTTTAAGCTTGTAAACATTGATTCTTTGAATATGGGATGATATGGAGGTGTATCGAAACAAACAATAGATTCAAATTCTGACGAAAAAAAAAGGTAGATGATATATGGGGATTAGGATTGGTCCTCAAAACAACTATTTGACTATTAAAAATCAGATGATGTCCATTAATTGTGTCGATCAAAAGTCTCAAGGCGATATTTAAAAGAGGAAAAGTCACCAAAAGTCTAAAATTATACTCACTGTAACACATTTATCCTGAACTTTTTTTTTTCAATAAAAAATCCAAAATTATGCATACTATAACGTATTTACTATAAAAAATTTCTTTTGATATAAAAAAAAACCCATACTTGTAACTATGTGACACATTTACCTCCATTAAGGTTTCGTTAGATAATTTTTCATCCAAACTAAAGTCATTTTTATTTCACTTAAACCACGTGAGTGTCGTGTCAACAACATTTGCTTTTCCGAGATCGATGCAAATAGATTTTTAATGGTCCTCATTGACACAACATTGGCGGAAGGTAAATTTGTCTTAGGAAATTGTTTAGGATAAATGTATCATAGTTGGCATATTTTGATTTTTTTATGGCTTTTGCCCTTTCTAAAATAAATTTTTATTATTTTATTTTTATGAATTATTTGCAAAGCACCGAAAGAATTTTTGCAAATATGTTAAAGATGGAGCCTGCTAAGAGGCGCGTAGTTGTAGTCAAAAAGGAATTTTAACATTTATGTCTCCAAAGATCTTTGTGTCGATTTTCTTTAAGATTAATATTCTTGTGATAAATTTGTCCAAAACTAATTTTTTAACCATAAAAAACTCCAAATTGATACATTTTTGACAAATTTATCCCAAACTAATACAGTTATAATGCATATATATTTTATGAATTTATGTTAAATTCTACTATCAAATTATTGAATCGGATAACACGTAACAATTGATTGGTGCACCATGGGAGGGTATATTTGTCACCAAAGTAACAATTTGGGATTTTTAGCAATCGAACAAATTAATTTGAGTTAAATTTGTCACAAGTATACCGGTTTTGAGTTTTTTATAGTCATTTGAGATAAATTTGTTAAAGGTATACTAATTTGGGGTTTTTTGTTGTCAAAAATTAGTTTCGGATATCATACATATATCAGTTTGAGAGTTTTGGGGTAAATCATTTTCTTTATTAGTGTTGGTTGTTACAGTTCAAGCATGGATTACCATTAGAAAAGGGAAAATTACATAAAACTTATTCGAACTTTGGGATTAATACAAGTTTATCCCCAAACTTTCAATTGTTATATGTTGGGACTAATACATGTTTGTCCCTAAACTTTCAATCGTTGTATGTTATTCCTTGAGCTTTTATTTTATTATAGCCGTTAACTACTGTTACATTTTTTTGTTGGCAATGTGCTATAGTAAAAACATTTAAGGGGTAAATGTGTATGTTTATCTCTTCTTCTTCTTCTTTTTATAGAAGTCTCTCTTTTGTCTTTGATTCTGATAAAAAAATGAAAAATCTAGGAAAATAAATTGATGGAAACTTTATTATCAAAAGAAATGATAATTATTAACATAGATGAAAATATTAATGGAATAATAAGATATTTTAAAGAAAAAATAACACAATTTAGTAAAATGAAAAAGGCCAGAATAACAAGAAGGAAAATAACAAAAAGTGGAGGATACTGATTACGTACTTTTAATAAATAATTAATACGAAAAAGACTGATCAAGAGATAATATAGAAAAATCACTTTCCGTTTCAGTTAATCATTTCCTTTTATGAGTTGAAGCAATAATTTCCTTTTATAACTCTTTTTAAATATCTGTTAATTGATTTTTTTTAAATTAATTAAGCCTTTAAATGTACATAATGAGTAACCAATTATTTTTATTTCACCATCTTCTTATTGAGACTTTTTTTCCATTGGTGTCCTTTCATCTCATTTTTTTATTAAAATCTTTCTTTTATCCTTGATTTTGGTTTATATAAAATAAAGAATGGATAAATTTTAATTATTTAGAATATTAATATTATAAAATTAAATATCACTAATAATACTTCAACGAATATTATTAATTTGTGAAAATATTTATATAATTAATAAGAAATTGAAGAAGAAACACAATGTTGGAAAAAGACCTAAATGACAAAAGGGCAAATAATAAATCGATACTCATTATGTATTTCTAAATTGTTAATTAATGAAAAGATGAAGATCAATAAATTTATTTTAAAAAAAAGATAGATTTCAGTTGCTCATGCCCTTTTAAAAGTTGAAGACATTATGCCTATGAATAAAAGTAATGAGTAACCAATTTTCATCATTTCATCTTTTTGTTATCAAGTCCTTTTCCTTTTTATGTGGTTTGTATTGTTTTCTTAAATATCTTAATTAGTTGTACTAAAGTGGCTATATTTATCAAACTTTGTTCAATAATATGACTACTACTTATACTTTTCTAGTATTTAATTTAATTTCTCCCATTTATATAACATTTCATTTATTTCATAACAATTGTGGGTACAAGAGATATTTCCTTTAAAGATAAGATGAAATATATACTTGTACACCTTATGAGTCATATGCGTTACACATGCTAACAGAAGAAAATAACGTTAGGCTAATAGATATAATAAAATGAAAGTTTGGTGAGGTATTGCGTAACAACTGAAAGTTTAGGATAAACCTATACTACCCTCAAAATTTGGAGGATTTGGTTTTGTTTCCCCTTAAAAAAAAATGACTAAGTACCAAATTTAGCTAAGTACCATATTTAGATGGAAGAATCAATATGCAATATTCTTGCTATTCCATAGGTATGCACTACCAAAAAGTTATTCAATAAAAAAAAAATTAGAGCCTGTGGTTTCTTTACACTAAGCGGTTGATAGACATTGTCTAGTTTTGTCATTAAACTAAGCACTAAAGTTTGCCAGATGGAATAATAAGTAACATTCTGGCACTTCCATCGACATGCACGAAAAACTTCAGGCTCAACTAGCGGGCTTAATTAGGCATCATGTATGTGTATGTATGTTTCTGATACATAAGGGAAATGGTATTCTGGCACTTCCCATTACCCTGTTCTTCCCCGTAATGGCTCACGATATTCTTCTCTGCTGGCTTTAACTATTATATCTGAGGTGACCGTCAATAGGGCTGGTAGCATTATTGGGGACAACAGGCAAAGTTATCCGACAAAAAACTAGAGATGATTGTCGTTGGCAGATCCTATCTAATGGAAATTATGACGACAAAGGAACATTCTCAAGTTGAGGCAAGGGGGAGGAGGACACCATCTCGCCCGACTCATGTTGAAGGAGGGAGCAGCTTGTAACATTGAGACTTGCATTTTTCTTTCAAGATGTAATTTTTGTATAAGATGTATTTATGTAGGTTTGAATCTTATATATTTTTATTTCAAACAATGGAATTTGTGTGGTGTGATTTGATTTTGTAATGAGATGTATCTGTCTAAGTCTAAATCTTATGTACAGTGTTTTGTATAAATATTCTTTTCGCAGTCATTCCTATTTCGAACTCCCTATGAAAAAATAACCATGAAGTAGGATTGCTGTTGAGATTTTGCTTAACTTTTTCATCAAATAATTGAATTTTCTTTTTTTAAATATAAAAAAGAAATTAGAAGCCACGCTCAAGCATAATATATAAATTAAAAGAGGCATTTTGTCATTAGCCATGTTTCCAAAAATATTGTCAACGTATCATTTTTCTACTTTTTATTTGGATTAAGCATGTCAAATATCTTCTATGTCCAAATATTCTTGTGGGCCATTTGATTCAAGTTCACAAATAAAATTGATCACTTATTCCGAATAAAATATGACCTGAATACATTGATAACTAATTAGCTTTCAAAGTGAAAAATAGGGCAATAATAAAACTAAGTAGAGGACAACATCCAAGTCTGATTTCTCATAATCGGGCTTTCTGTCAACAAGCTGGGTCTACATGACAACATTCCAATTTTTCTGTTCTATTATTATTTTGTTCCCTAAAATAGAAAAAGAACAAAAATCTGCTTGGTAACTTCCGTTAATTTTTTTATTCCTCGGAATAGAAAAGTGGTCCGGGAATAGATTTGAAACCGAAACAAGAAGTAGAAAAAGTAGCTTCTTGCTCTCTTGTGTTTGGAATAAATTTCTAAAAATAAGTCACTTTCTTTCTTTTCTTTTTCATTTTTCCTTTTCTTCTTAGTTCTCTTCTAATTGGTCGGTGGAGACTTGTCGCTCACCATTGCCACTGCCACCAAAGCTCATCGCACACCGCCCATTGTTGCTTGACGACCAGCTAGAGGAGGAAGAAGAAGAGAGGAAAAAGAAAAAAAAAAAGAAAAAAAAAAAATCTCAAAAAAGTTACTAAAAATTTTAAAGAAATTCTACATCACAAAAAAAACTTATGGGTCGTACCAAACACATTCTTGTTTTTTTTCTTTCCGAGAATAGAAATTTTGTACAGTTACTAAATACGTAATTTTATTTAGAATTTATTCTAGAGAATAGAAATAAAAAAAATTATTTTTGAAAATAAATTGTTTCTACGAATAGAAATATTACTAAATGCATCCTTATTTTCCAGTGCCAAAAGGAAATAGAAAAGCTTTGATTCGCATTTCTTAGTATGGCATAATTACAATTTATGTCAGGATTTTCAAAAACTGCATTTGGATCCGCGGAAACTAAATTCTTGCTTTTCCCTCAGGCTGATTATAGTTCTACGTTTAATCATTTTGACTGTTCCTACCTGGAAATTTACGGGGAAAACGTGATGGCATTAATGTATTAAAGAAATAAAGCAGGTGTGGACAGAAGTATGCAGAGAGTCGGGGTGAGCAAGTAGCTCATTTGGCTAAAAGGAATCCATTAATTTACGAGACTTATTGGTGCCAATGTTTAGGAGACCAATTTCTTTTTCTTTTTTACTGGACATTTGCAATCACTGTGCAAATCCAGTTGTGAAAAGCATAACTTTTGTAAATCTGAATGTGAACCGTGAATCTTAATTATGAATTTGCAATAAGAAATGAATACTAATTTTTCCTAGCAAATATTATAATAGGTAAGGTAGAAATCACAATCGCCCACAAGTTTCAGAAAGGAAACTGCAACTTCTCTGAAAAGACATGTATTACTGTAGAGCCTGCCTACCGAAAGGCATATAGACTCCGCCAATTAGAAATTTTAAAACTGATGTCGCCAAACACCTAAATCCGAATTTTATTTGTGAGCGTTAGCTGAGAAAATCATTAAAAAAAGGAGAAAATTACACAAAATTCCTTCAAACTTTGGCCGTGGAAAACCATCAAAGTCGCTGGGATATTCTCTAGATAGTACAAAACAAGCACTTGTGGATAAAAAAGTATTTTCTTCTCATTTGTCTAACCTCTTACATCCTTGAAAGTCTTAGTTTTTGTTTGATCTCTTTGATAAGGGGAAAATGCCAAAAAAGTCATAAACCATTTTCATATCGGTATCAATTTTGTCCATCCAACCAATTTTGGCTGGTCGACATTGATATGAATGTTGACCATCCAACCAACGCTCACGTGGTAATTTTTTAATTATTTTTTTATTCTTTTCAAAAATTTTATTAATTTGTTCCTTTTCCTTTTCCTTCTTTTTCCCTCTCCTTCCTCCTTGGATCCCTGCAGTGGGCAATGAGGCTCCGACAAGGCTTGTTGACCATTGGGCAAGGGCCATGAAGCCTATGCCGGCAACTAGTGAGAGTCATGGTCCTTGCCTAGGGCCACGGGTGAGGCCAACCTTGCTCTGGCCTTACTAGAGCCTCGCCGGCCACTGTGGGGATCCAAGGAGGAAGAAGAGCAAAAAGAAAAGAAAAAAGGAAAAAGAAAAAGAAAAAAAAAAATTTATTTAAAATTTTTGAAAAATATTAAAAAATTATTACATCGTTATTGGTCGAATGGCGGTGTCCACGTCAATATTTCCAAAATTGGCTGGATAAACTAAACCGATACCAATATGAAAATATTTTGGACTAATTTAATACCAATGCAATAGGTTTAAGCATTTTTTGGGGTACTTTTTTCCTTTGATAGATAAGAGTCTTGAGCTTCCCAAACTTCATAGTTTTCTCTCTCCATTAACTCATTATTGCTTTGCTTCATCATAACATTTGTTATTCTTTACAGTGATTGATTCAAATATGGCCATTAGAGATGTCGTTTCGGGTTCCTTCTTGTAGGTCCTTTTTGATAGGTTTAGTTCTCTGGCATTGAATTATGTGCATCGAGAAGGAATCAGCACCACCCTCCTTGATGAGTAGAAGGGGATGCTGGTCACAATAAAAGTAATGCTAGATAATGGAGAGGAAAAGCAACTAAGCGGTAATTGTCAGGTGAAGCTGTGGCTAAACAACTTTAGGGATTTGGCCAATGACATGTAAAACTTGCTCGATGAGTTCGAGATGGAACCCCGCTCAGGCCAAGTCAGAGGCAGAATCCAGCACAAGGAAGTTCTTTTTCTTAAAATTCTCACGTCTGCCATGAAGTACTTTCATTTAAAATTGCAAGAACGTCGTCATACAATACCATTCGCAATTCAATTATCTTAGGTAGGCAAGTCTTGTCATTATATCCCCACCAAGCTGCCAGAGCTCCTGTCACAGTTAATCTCCACAAAACCTAGCTCAGGTTACTCTACAGACCTTTCGTCCACTAATCATGACTTAGCTCTCTTACATTTTTAAGAGGCAACAGAGTCTAAAAGAGCTTTTTCTAATCTGTGAAGTGACAGTTCCAGTATGGAGTGATTTATGTCTAATGGTTATTGCATTTTGCGTGTTCCAAATATACCAACAGGTTTAGGCAATCATTCTGAAGTGTTATCAACCTGTACCAAGCCATTCGATCTCATTTGTAGAATACCACTGTATGAATAAGTGTCCATCGCCAGTGTCTCCCATACTTGTTAATTAACATAATCATAGGAATTTTCTAGTCATCAAAAAATAAAAATCATCAACAGGGTATCCCGATTCATTTTTTGTTCTGCAGTCAATTAGGTGTGTGTATAATTTTGTTCGATCACTCTTGCAATTCTTCATTATGCACAAAGGATAATTTTATTTAGGACTAATTGCTCATCCTGTTTCAGACTTTTGGATGAGAAATATGAGGACAATGGAAAGACTATTAACGGTGGATGATGTAAGAAGCATGGAGTATTATGTTTCCTTTGTCTCTAATTTCTATTTGGACGAGAAATATGAGAGACATGGAAAGATTGTCTTCGCAGAAATCTCTCCTCTCTCAAACAGCTATCTTTTATAGTTACCTGTACTTGCCAGAGGATGGCTTTGCAAGTGGTCTTCACAGAAATCTCTCCTCTCCCAAATAGATTATCAAGTGGTCTTCGCAGAAATCTTTCAAGTATTTGGTATAATGCAATGTAAAATTCTAAAAGATCAATGCTCAAAACTTAATGGCGACTATTGGTTGCAGCGGCGGTGGGGAGGCGTCAGATCTCGCGAGTTGCAGCGGAGGTGAGCTCGACTCAGATCTGCCGGCGTCGGGTCACGGCTGGAGCGGGGGACGTCGAGCGCTGGGTCGCGGCGAGCTGCAGCTGGTTGCGGGTGAGGGATGATACCGGCGCTGCAGCGGCGATGGTGGACGCAGGGGCGCGGAGCGGCAGTGGAGGTGCGGCCGTCGGGCGTCAGGCGCAGCCGTCGCTACTGGGCTTCGGAGACACGCAGAGCTACGAGCTCGCGGACGATGGAGGGCTCCGGCGAAGACACAACAGCAGCAGCGTAACGTCGGGTCGTCGGATTTGCGGCGGTGCAGAGGCACGGTGGCTGGCGTCGCGGTGCCGGCGCAACGCACGGCCGGCGCGTCGGGGTTTCCGCGAAGAAGACGATGCGGTGCCCCCTCTTTCTTTTTTCTCGCTTTTTTTTCTCTCTCTCACGTCCCCTCACCGGTTCAATTCCCTTTCATTTTTTTTTTTCCCTTTTCTCTCTTTCTCTCTCAAAATCGAAGGAAGGCCCTCGAAATTTTTTCGAACTCCCCTCACTGTCTCAGTACCCGCAGCAAACCTTTCATAGGGAGAAAATTTTAAATCTTTGTTGCACATTTCGTTTCCAATTTCACTTGCGCATAATCTCCTGAATATATCGTTACATCCTGCGCAATATTCTCTTTTATATTTTTTGAATATTCCATCTGAAAATTTCATTTCTACTCAAAATATGTCAATTAGCGTATATTACTTGAATATGTGAAAAATCTTAGCTAAACATGTGAAAAATCTTATACTCACCAGCGGTCCAATAAGATAAATGTTCATAAACTATATGTCGTGTAATTTTTATTTATTTATTTTTGGATAAAAATTAACCCATTTTTTATACAAAAATTTAGGTGTCAATAAGGTAATGATTTGGACTTCTTTCTCTCTTCCACACTTGTCGTTATGCTACTACTGCTACTCACAAATCAATTTCTATTACGAATCCTCAACTCGACGCTAGGAAGTTCATGTTTGTCCATGGACAAGCTTCATATAATTTGCCACAAACCAGCTAGACTTTTGGGTTGCTCGGTTTTGTTTGATACGAAATACACAATGAAACGGTTATAATGCTAACGTGGTCCGGCAAGTCCTAAACTGACCATTCCTCAAAACAAATAATACTTGCATGGACACGCTCATCGTGACATCCCCCTTCTCCCCCGCGCCCCCACCCCCCCCCCCCCCCACTTTTTCTGCCGTCCGTCCCCCTTCCCTGGAATACTTGCGTTTACTTTCGCGGCTCCCCCCCACTTTTTCCGCCGTCCGTCCCCTTCCCCTGGAATACTTGCGTTTACTTCCCCGCCCTATTCTGCCGTCCGTCCCCCTTCCCCTTTCTTTCTCTCTCTTTCTTTTCTTCCCTTTTCCCCTCGCGCTACCTCCTGCGGCCCCCTTCTTTTGTCCTTTCTTCTCTCTCTCCCTCTCTTTCTTTTCCTTCCCTGTCTCTCGGCTGAACCCCCCTTTCTTCTTCTTCTTGCTGGCTGCCACTTCACCCACCAGCACCATCGCCGCTCCACGCCCAATTCCCCCTCACCATCATCATCACCACCTCTTGGCCTCCCCACCTTCGGCAGACGGGATTGCGTGGCGCCATGGCAGGAACCGCAAGGGCCGCGTCCCCATCCACGGCCCCCTTGGCCATGAGCTTCAAGGGCCGTCACGCCGCAGCTCGCCTGACATCGCCGCCGCTCATTGCCTCTTGCCGCTGCTCGCTAGCCGTCCGTGCCGCCGTTGCTTCAAGCCACCGTGAGCCATTGCTCGAACCGAGCCTCCCCCTTCCCCTCGGCCGTGAGCTTCAAGAGCCACCGCTGCCATCGAGCCTCCGTTTGAGCAACAAGTATCGCGTTCTCGACGCCACCGCAGGCTCGCCGTCGCCAGAAATCGGTGAGTTAACCTCCTAATCGTGGATTAGAGCGTTAATTGCGTTTAGGGGTGATTAGTTTAATATTAACCGTGATTAGTATTAGTTTATTTTAGTTTATTCTTAATTGCGATTAAGAATGGTTTAGATTAATTTTAATTACGGTTAATTTAAGTAATTACGATTAGGTTAATTAACCGTGGTTAGATTAATTAATTGAATTTAGTTTAATTAATCGTAATTATTTTAATTAACGTTGATTAATTTTTAATTTATTATAGTTAGTCTAATTAATTGAGTTTAGTTTAATTAATCGTGATTGGCCTAATTAGTCGTGATTAGCCTAATTAATCGTGATTAGATTAATTAATCACAATTAGCATAATTAATGATAGATTAACCATTAAGTAAAATTTTATTCTTGAGGTAATGGTTCGAACTTCTTTCTCTTCCACACTTGTCGTTATGCTACTACCGCTGCTCAAAAATCCATTTCTATTGCGAATCCTCAACTCGATGCTAGGAAGTTCATGTTTGTCCATGGACAAGCTTCATATAATTTGTCACAAACCAGCTAGACTTTTGGGTTGCTCTATTTTGTTTGATAAGGAAGCACACAATGAAACGGTTATAATGCCAATGTGGTCCAGCAAGTCCACCATTGTTTCATACGAGTGACTATTCCTCAAAACAAATAATACTTGCATGGACTCGCTCACAATGCTGGAATTGTGATGCGTGGATGTGCCTGTCTAGATGATGATATATCTTGAACTTTGTTTGACCCAACTATTGGTTATCTATCCACTATTGGAAACGCACTATGCTTTGCATGAGAATCATGAAGAATTGTTGCTCTTATATTGATATTTTTTTCTGAAATTTCAGTGTTTGTCATGTTTTCTCTTCCAAAGATCTTTTTTTAGTGCTCTAGCTCATTGACTTGAATTCTCTCAACTGTGCTTGTTTTGCAGAATATCCCACTGTCAAAGATCTTTTCTGAAATTTCAGGGCTTGTTATGTTTTCTCTTTCAAAGATCTTTTTTTTTTAATGCCCTAGCCTTGTGACTTAAATTCTCTCAACTATGCTTGTTTTGCAGAATATCCCACTGTCATCTTTATTTGGCAAAATCTCTAAGGAGGATCAAATGCAAATGCTGTTGAGGTAGGCAAATGATGTGCTTATGTTTATCTTTTGCAACTTGACAAAAGAAGACAAAAGGCTATTTATTTTGGTAGGTGTACCGATATGCTCAAAACTATTTCTTTTTTTTTCTTTTTTTTGGTGACACACTTCAAAAGATTCATCTATATCATGATGTGAATCATCGAGGTCTATATTCAAAGTCAAATGGAGAATCTTTCTTTCTTTTTTCTTTTTTCTTTTTGTGGTCAGAGAAGAATCTTTCTTACTTCCGACAACAGCGGCTACTATAAGGATGCACAAAATAGGATTTAAAACAAGTGTTTTCAAGTTGGTGAATGTGACAACTAAATTTGAATGAACCCTGTAGACTATAATTTATTTAAACCCGACTTCCTTGTCAAAGTTCATAGTTTATCTTCTTCTTCTATTTAAATTGCCACTCCATCTCAAAGCGCATTTTCTTTTTCTCCGTTATCAAGGAAAGACAGAGATGAGCAATCAGGTAGACTATGCTTTGTCGATTTGTTAAGTGATCATGGAAACCTCACTTTTGCCACAATGAATTTCAATTTAAGATTGTGAGAAGGCCGTTCATCCAGTACCACTTGAAACCATTTATCTAGGGTAGGCAAGTCCTATCACTATAACCTCACCAAGCTGCTAGAGCTCCTGTCATGGACAAGGCAAGATGCAGGCACTATCATCGCTAGTGGGTTATCCTAGTGACCTCGGATGGGGGAATATTAGCTTGTACCGGGAGGAGTGAGAAGTGAAAAAGAATTAATTTGCGTCTTGCAAAGGCTCTATCCTTCTCATTTGCTCTCTTTCGCGTTTGCTTCACTATCTAGTCATAACATACAGTCTAGTCAAGTCACGGTCTTTTTGAGGTTTATGGTTTATAGTTTTCCCTCTCCCTTAATTCATTATCACTTGGCTTCACCATGACCTATGCTCATCTCTTGGCTCAACAGTGCTCTCCTCCTGCTCATTCGAAGCTAGAGCTCGTGCTCAATAGTGTTCTCCTCCTACTCGTTCGAACCTAGAGCTCGTGCTTGTTGGATCGTTGTAATTGATCTAATCACATTCACTGGTCTGCTCCAGGAAGTCTACTCAGAACAGGTAAGTAATATCTATCTATTTGCTCTCTTTTTTGTCCCCAAACTGATGCATCTAGAACTTCACAACCTAAAGCATATGGTGGTTTGATCCCCCCCAAAAAAAAAAAAAAAAAACAAACGTCTTTGATGTCTCCACATGGTCATCCTCATTGAAGGAGAAATCGGTAATCTTCTTATATCTTATGTAAAAGCCTATATTGATTGCATACTCACCAATCAAGCAAAAAAAAAAAAGCATTGAAATTTCAAGGATACTAACAACATATGGATGCGAAAAATGTCAACAAAACACTAATATGCATTGAAGTTTTTGACAAACATAGGCGTGTGCTCTAAGTCGGTCGTATATAGAAAATTCAAATTTTATCCTCTGTTTTGGATGCCCACAAGAAAAGTCTCGATATGAAGAAAGAGAAGAACAATTGATGAACAATTGACGAAACAAGCACCTGTGGACAAAAGCTATTTTCTTTTGATTTGTCTAACCTTTGGTGTGCATTCCTTGAAAGTCTTGGTCTTTTTTATGTCCTTTTTGGTAAATGAATGTGTTGATCTTCCTAGACTTCATAGTTTCTCTCTCCATTGACTCATTTTTACCTCGCTTCAACATAACAACCTTGTTGTTCTCTACAGTGATTGAATCAACCATGACAATGGGAGAGATCGTTTTGGGTTCCTTTATGGGCTCCTTCTTTCAGGTCCTATTCAGCAAGTTGACCTCTCTCACATTAGTCTATGCACAACATGAAGGAATTAGCACCGCTCTCCTCAAGGAGTGGAATGAGATGCTGGGCACAATCAATGCAGTGCTGACTGATGCAGAAGACAAGCAACTCAGCGGTAACCCTCTAGTGAAGTTGTGGCTAGATGATGTTAGGGACTTGGCCTATGATATGGAAGACTTGATTGATGAGTTAGCTATCAAAGTGGCTCAAGTTAAGTTGGAGGCAGAATCCAACACAAGCAAATGTCTGGAAAAATGGAAGTTCTCTTTCTTTGGCCAAGATAAATCCTTTGGATTGAATCCAAACCTAGGTTTGCTCATGTTTGAAACCAAGGTACAAGAGATTAGTGGCAGGTTGAAAGTGATTGTCACTAGGAAGGCTCGTCTAAGCTTAAGAGAGGTTATGGACAGATCCAACTACACAAACAAAAGGGATCTAACCACTTCTTTGCCAGAGCCTCAGTTTTATGGTAGAGAGAAGGAAGAAGCACAAATACTCAAACTATTGATTAGTGAAGTCGAAAATTCCGATGCCATGTTGAGCATGATCCCCATAGTTGGGATGGGTGGTGTTGGAAAAACGGCCTTGGCTCAACGGTTGTATAATGATGTTAGAGTATATAGCTGTTTCGAGAAGAGAGCATGGGTTTGTGTGTCATATGTTTTTGATGTTCTTCACATAACAAAAACTATTTTACGGTCAATCACTGGGTTGTCATGCCAGGGTGAAGATCTTAACGAGTTTCAAGTTAAGTTGAAGGGCAATCTATCTGGGAAGAAGTTTCTTGTGGTTTTAGATGATATATGGAATGAGAAATATGAAAAATGGACTGCCCTCTTAAAGCCATTTGAAGCGGGGGCTAAGGGGAGTAAGATCATCATCACGACTCGCAACCTTGCTGTTGTTTCCATAACTAGAGCATCACCCTATCATTTGAAGGAATTGTCCCTTGATAATTGTACAAACTTATTAGCCTTTCATGCTCTTGGAGTAACAAATTTTGAGAGCCATCTGGATTTTAAAACAATAGGTAAGAAAATAGCTGAAAGATGTAAAGGTTTACCTTTGGCGGCGAAGATGCTAGGCGGTGCCCTACGTAATAAAAGGAATCCCAGTGAATGGGAAGATACCTTAAATAACAGAATATGGGATCTTCCGATGATAGAGAATGATGAGGTTCTCCCTGTCTTGAACTTGAGTTATGTCCATCTTCCTTGCCATTTGAAGAGATGTTTTGCTTATTGTGCAATATTTCCCAAGGATTACGAAATTGAGAGAGATGAGCTGGTACTCTTATGGATAGCCGAGGGCTTTTTAGATAGACAAAAAGTAAAGGGGAATAAATTCATATTAGGACGAAATTACTTTGATGAGCTAGTATCCAGATCATTTCTTCAACAATCAAGTGTCAACACATCTAAGTTTTCAATGCATGATCTTTTGAATGATCTAGCAAAGTCAATTGCAGGAAGTGCATACTTTAGCTCTGAGGAGTCTCACTTGGTAGCTAATGAAGAAGACACATCTCTTGGGAAAATTCGTTATGTATCATTCATCTCATCACATTTTGCTACATCAAAATGCTTAAGAGAACATCACCGAATGAAGGTACTAAGAACTTTAATGCTACTGCATAATGGATTTAGAGGGGACACTTTCTCTATTTCCAACAAGGTGCTACATGACTTGCTAACGGAATTGAAGTACTTGAGGGTGCTCTCAATATGTCATTGTGACATTGTAGAGGTACCAAATTGCATTGGCGATCTAAAACATCTAAGATATCTCAATTTCTCGTACACTGATATCAAAAGGCTACCTGAATCAATTGTCAGCTTGTGCAAATTACAAGTTTTGATTTTAAGAGGTTGTCAAAAACTTTCAAAGTTACCTCAAGGCATCACAAAATTGGTCAGTTTACAGTTTCTTGATGTTAGAGATACGAGGAGTCTTAAAGAGATGCCGTTAGGTATCGGTAATTTAAAAAATCTTATTATCTTGTCCAAGTTTGTGGTACGACCGAGAGAAAGGGTCACGTTAGAGGAGTTAAAGAATTTGCCACATCTTCAAGGAGAATTATTCATATCAGAATTGCAAAAGGTGGAAAAAGTTAGAGATGCAATTGATGCTAATTTGCATCAAAAGCAAGGCCTTACCAACTTATCCTTGCATTGGGATGAAAATTTGGAAAATCTCCGAATCATGAGCGGGAAGCACAAGTGCTTGACTTCCTACGACCTCACATTGATCTTGAAAATCTCAATATTTTGAACTATTGTGGTGCAAAATTCCCATCATGGTTAGGTGGTCCATCCTATTCTAAGATAGTGTCTTTGTGCTTGCAGGGCTGTCCTAATGTTATATCACTTCCCCCGCTTGGACAACTACCTTCACTAAAGGAATTATCTCTTGAAGGTCTACATGCAATAAGAATGATAGGCTTTGAATTTTATGGAGATAAAAGGCCTTTCTCATCCTTAACAACTTTGAAGTTGAAAGAGATGTTGTCATGGAAGAATTGGTCTCCTTATGTTGGAGGCCCAAAAGAAGAAGCCTCATTCTCCTGTCTTCAACATCTTGTTGTCCGGAGTTGTCCTTCATTGATTAGGACATTACCTCATCAACTTGATTGTCTCATAAAACTTGAAATCCATTCATGTCCGCATTTGAATAATTCAACGAATGAGGTTTGTTTTCCATCTCTTCGTTTGTTATACCTTGAGGATTGTAACAAGGAAATCTTAAAGAGCTTGGTCAACCTAACTTCTTTGACCATTCTCAAAATTGAAAATCTTGCCGAGCTTGTTTGCTTTGATCATGTGTTTATGAGGTGCTTGGTCAAGCTAAAAGAGCTTCATATAGGACGGTGTGACAAGCTTACATACTTGTGGCAAGATGAAAATATAATGCTAAATCTTACTTGCCTTCAAGAATTAGCCATTGAAAGCTGCCCTCGATTCACATCTTTTGTGGCGGGTGAAGGAGAAATAGAGCTGCCGTGCAACTTTGAAAGGATGGAATTGAGTAATTGCATAAGTTTAGAAAAGCTTCCAAGCAAGATGCACATAGTCAAACGTTTGATCATTAGGAGGTGTCCAAAAATCTTGGGACCAACCATTCCTCTAGATGACCCTAACAACAATAAACCGATATCTCGACTTGAGTATCTGTGGATTGTAAATTGTGATTCTCTAATATCTTTTTTGTTTGCCAACGATAGACTTACTACTTTGAAGAAACTTTGTATTTGTGAGTGCAATGGAGTGGAGTCAGTGGAAATGATCACCATAGAATCACTCAAAGAAATGACAATTGATGGCTTTCCAAATCTAGGAAGTCTACCACAGTGCCTTTACACGCTCCCCCATCTCACTCATTTGGATATAAGTAATTGTCCAGCATTGGAGATAGAGGAATTCCCTTCCCTTCCCATCACCCTGTCGTGTCTTATAATTAGTAATTGTCCGAAAATAAAGTCTCTACCAAATCAGTGGCATCATCTTACATCCCTCGAGACGCTATTCATCGAGGATTGCCAAAATATCAAATGCTTCCCCAAAGGAGGTTTGCCTCCCAATTTGCATCGCCTTTTAATAAGAGGGTGCAAGAATTTGAAGCAGCCAATGAGAGAATGGGGCTTACACCTACTCACATCCCTCTGGTGTATGTTAATTGACTTTTGCATGGGAGGGGAGGGAGAGAAGATATGGTTTCCTTCGGAGGACAGGGATGCGTGGAGTCTTTTCTTTCCTTCCTCTCTAATGTATCTTCGCATTTGCAATATGTGGAATGTTGAAAGACTATCAAGTGGCCTTTTCAACCATCTCTCCTCTCTCAAACATTTATGGATCGACTCTTGCCCAAAGCTGAGGCACTTGCCAGAGGATGGCCTCCCTCCCTCCCTCCAAGAATTGTACATAGAGAAATGTGAGATTCTGAAAGATAGATGCTCAAAACTCACTGGTGACTATTGGCCCATTATCCAAGAAATCCCTCTCATCGAGATAGATTGGGTGCGGATCCAATGAATTGATTCTTCCATGTACCGCCAGTTTTCTCGGATTAAGGGTAAGTTTTTGGTTTTGAAGGCATCAATTTTGATTATGCCTCCTCGATTTGATGCGTAATACAAATTGATATTTTTTCATAAAGATATTTCCCATGAATTTCCAAAACAACCCACTAAGGTCAACAAATGACAATTTGTTGGGTTTTTTTTTTTTTTGTCCAGCAAACAAACTCAGTACTCTTCCATTACTTCCAATTTTGACAACACATCCTCTTCCTAGTATGCAAAGCTATCCAATGGGCATAAACATTTGCTTTTCATGAAATACGACTACAATTTAGAGCTGAAAATTGATCTTTAGCTGCTTGAATCCCAGCAGGAGCTTCTTTTAGTCTTTAGTTGTACTGCTTGCAAAAGTTGATAATATCCTTGGATACCACAGCTACATCTATCTCCACTACAACCTTGGGCCAGCTTCTCTTTTGCCACTACAGTGCTCTTTCCAACAAAAAGTAATTCAGCCTCCTCTGCAAATCTAACTTGCACCACCACACCCCTGCGGGTAACCATGTCCCCTGCCTAATTTGTGGCCACAATGCCTGTTGTTAGTTTGTTCGTAAAACATAGAAAAAGTGCTTTAGTAAATAGTTTGTTTCTTAAAGATAGTGTATTCATGCCTCAAAGTCCAATTCCATCTTCCCAACAATCCCAGCAACAGCATGTTTCGTTTCTTTAATGCAGACCCATCACAGTTGATATTCAAAGAACCTAGCTTAGGTTTTACTACACGCCTTGCCTTTCATCCATACACTGATGACATAGCTCTCTTATATTCTTGTAGGCAACACACTGCAAAAGAGTTTTTTTTTATATGTATTACTGATGGTCTTAGGATCTGGTGATTTATGGTTAAAAGTTGCTGCATTCGGAGCTTTCCCGTTACACTAGGTGACAACAATCATTCTTAAGAGTTATCAGCCTGCACTAATCATTTGATCGTATTCGTAGAATATCAAGCTTGGACCGATAAGTCACCATCACTGGTGATTAGTGGTCTCCCATATGTGTGTGCTAACATAATCATAAAAATTATTCATCGAAAACAAAATCATCCAAAGGGTCACTAATTGTTGAGAAAAGGAAAGCGAAGGATCCTGGTTCTTGCCTTATCTGTTCATTTTTTATTGCTGTCGGGTGGGTATGCATATAATTCTTTTTGTCTGATTACTCTCATAGTTGTTCATTATGCACGGAAGTATTTTTATTCAGGATTAATTAATCGTCCTCTTCCAGGATTTTGGATAATAAATATGAAAAATGTGGAAGAACCATCAATAGAGGAGGACATAAGATGCGTGGAGCCTCTTATTTCCTTCCTCTCTAACCTCTCCTTGGATGAAAAATATGAGGAACGTGAAAAGACTATCAAGTGGGCTTCGTAGGCATCTCTCCTCTCTCAAACAGTCATATATTTTACAGTTGCCAGATGTTGAGGTACTTGACAGAGGACAGCTTCCATCCCTCCCTCCATGTATTTCGCATAATTCAATGAGAGATTCTAAAAGATTGGTGCTCAAAACTCTATGGCGATTATTGGCACCTCATCCAAGAAATCCCACTCATCGTAATTGATCGAGTTCGGATTCAATAAGAAGACATCTCTCCAATGTCTAATCTTTGTTCTCAAAACAAATAATCGTACATGGACTTGCTCTCAGTCCAGGAATTATGATGCATGTAACACAATCCCTGAATCCTCCCGTACCCATATACCCTTGGGAGTGAAGCTTGGGGTTATCGAGTGAAGAGTGAGGACGCAGAGAGGATGAACACAACTGGTCCGTGAGAGTGGCGTCAGGACGGTTGGTGCTAAGAGTTCTAGGATAGAAGGAGTATATTACTTAGGAGCTCTGAAGGCAGGATTGGCCTCCCGTGTACAAACTGTCGGGAGCTTATGCCGCTCTCCTGATAAGGCCAGGGTAGGTCGAAACTAGTTGTTGAGCCTAACGAGGGCTGCTATCTCGCTCGATGGACTAGATGCTCAAGCGAAACTGGGTGTGGTACGATCTCGTATAAAAGGGCTATTCGCCTTATTGTTCACTGGAACAATTATAGAAAGAAGGTTGGCCTAGTGGGTTCCGCTTGCCAGGCGCCGCATGGGTTGATCCACGGCCAAGGAAACTACTGACCCGTGACACATGGATGTGCTTGTCTTTATTGATGATATATCTTGAACTTTGTTTCATGCCCAAAAATTGCTTATCTTTCCACTTATGGAAATGCACTATGCTTTGCATGAGAATCATGAAGAATTGTTGCTCTTGTATTGATATTTTTCTGCAATTTCAGCATTTGTTGTATTTTCTCTTCCAAATATCTTTTTCTTAGGCCCTAGCTCATTGACCTGAAGTCTCTCAACTGTGCTTGTTTTGCAGAATATCCCCCTGTCTTCTGAATTTGGCAAAATCTCTCCCGGTGATCAAATGCAAACATTGTTGAGGTAGGCAACTGATGTGCTTACGTTCATCTTTTGCAACTTGACAAAAGAAAAACAAAAAGCTACTAATTTTGGTAGTTGTACTAATATGCTCTATACTTTCTTTCTTTTTTTGGTGATATGCTCTAAAAGATTTATCTGTATCAAGATGTCAATTATCGAGGTCTACATTCAAAGTCAAACGAAGCAGCTTTCGTACCTCCAACAACAGCAGCGACTGAAGAGATGCAAAAATTGGGGTTTTCGAGTTGGCAGATTACAATCCGTTTCAATCTGATTTCCTTGTCGAAGTTAACAGTTCATCTTTATTCTATTTAACTTCCCACGCCATCTCAGAAAACATTTTCTTTTTCTTTGTCGCAAAGGAAAGACCGAGGGGAGCAATCAAGGAGACTATGCTCTGTTACCATTTTGAGTAATTGTAAAAGTTTCACGTCTTCCTTGAAATATTTCAGATCGCGAGAAGGTCATCGTCCAATACCGCTCGCAACCTAGTTATCTCGGGTAGCCAAGTCTCATCATCCAATACCAAGGTGCCAGAGCTCCCATCACGGGCAAGGCAAGATATAGGCACTACCATCACTAATGGATTATCATCGTGACCTCGCGTTTGTGGAATATCAGTTTGTACCGTCAGGCCACCGTCGCTGGTGTTCAGTGGTCCCCTATAGTTCTGCGTTAACAAAATCATGAAGTCTATTTAGGTTTAGCAAAATCATCAAAACAGTTTCATTTTTACATACAATAATTGACTTGAACAGCATGTTTCGAGAATACCTAAATGCCTCTTACCAATAAACCGCTCTAAGAAAAACATCTGAAGGAAATGTTGCCTATGAAGGTGACTATAAGGAGCGGTGCTGATGGCAACGGCTTGGCAGTGGCCGTGGGACGGTGGTGCGCTCTCCCGCCCCATTCTCGCTTCTTCTTCTTTTTTTCCTTTTTCAAGTTCTTGCTGTTTTTTCTTTTCATTTTTCTCTTTGCTTTTTTTTTTCTTTTATTGAACTTAAATTTGAAAAGATACATGAAATCTAGACATTATTCATTAGACAAGTACAAGAGAGATTATTGAATGAAAAATCACGGTACGATTAAGCAAGAAAAGAGTAGGATAAAAATTATAGTAACAGTAAATTTTTAAGCGTGGCGTGTAATGCATGGGGAAATTCTACTAGTAATGGAAAAAAAAAAAGGCATTCACATAGGGATGAAAGAGGAGGGATGTGAGAAGTAATATAACAATCCCAATTTGCATCCTGCAAACTCTATCTTTTTCATTTGCTCTCTTTCGCTTTTGCTTCACTTTATAGACAAACAAATACATGATGTCCAATAAAGTCTTGGCCTTCTTGGTTTATCTGCATGAACAAAGTACTTGTGGACAGAAAGCATCCTTGAAAGTCTTGGTCTCTGTTTAAACTCTTTGGTAGGTGAAAGTCTTGGTCTTCCGGGACTTTAAAGTCGTCTATCTCCGTCAACTCATTATCACTTTGCTTCAACATAACCCTTGATTGACTCTACGGTTATTGATTCACCCTTAGAGGGTAGGCATATCTTCATAAAAAATTTATCTTACGAATGTTTTGTTGGTTTTTTTTTTTTTTTTTTGAGTATAGTCTTTCATGTGGTATCCATAGCGCTAAAAATTTGCAACAAAATGGGCGGCAATGATCTGTTGAAGGGTGCTGAAGCAATTGTTGATGATCGTGAAGCGCTTGATAGGAGAATTGTGGTCCTTTGAAAAGAAAAAGTTAACCAAAGCATTTGCTTGATGATTAGTTGGTGATATATGGATTGTTTACTATTTCCAAAGTAAAATCAAGCAAATTGCTTCGTGGATTCATTGGTGTACCCGGCTATTTTTTTTGTTTAACCCAAATCATGTGTTTTTATTCTCATTATCGAATGGTCAAAGTTAGTTGTCTTTGATGACTTACATATAAATAATAGAAAGTAAGATGCCATTGTTAGGTGGATTGTCTACATTTATTTCAATTGGTGCAAGTTGCACAAAGATGCTTATATGTCAGTCCTATTAATTGTGGTCTGAGTTATAGATATAAAAGGTACAGTACAACTTCAGCAGTTGTCCTCCTTTTTTGGCTTGTTCAACTGACGTGTCTATGGAACATTGCCACACAGGCTAGTTCATGCATCACAACCGAGCTGGCTTATGTTTAAGAATTGGTCAGGTTTTTTCTCTAGTGTGGACTCTTTCTTCATGTTTTCTAACTTCCTGAATGGAATTGGTTGAGAGAGGTTCTACTGGTGAATTTACTACATGAAGTTTAGGATCAGAAGTAAACCAGTATAAGATATTCCATTATCTTCTGCAAGACTCACAGGAAATCTTAGTATTTTTCTTTCAAGGTCTCAGATTGTTTGCTCGTTTCAGACATGTTGCAAAGATGTTTCTGAATTGATGTGATAATGTCCACATTTTGGTGGTTCAATACCTACAAACAAGAGGACGGTGGCATCTTTATGGCCCCTTCTAGTTTTTTGGGTTGTTTGCTCTGCCGTTATCTTCTTTGCTTTTTCTAATCTGGAAACTCTGTCTCTGTTTAGGAGAAAGATCTCTCTTTCCTAAATATTTCCTCCTTTCTTAGTAGTCCACTTTTTCATTATCATGCAGTCTACACTTAATCACCTTCTTAGGCTACTTTTACATCATTCTATAACTTTGCTTTCTTCTGTAGGTAATTGGGGTCATTGATATCAGCAGAACTAAGGAGAAAGGTCTGTGATGAGGTCAGTTAATGCTACTCTTCTTCTGTCTAGGTCACTTGGTTGAAACTTTGCTTCCAACCAAGTGTTGTGTTAAGACCTCCTATCTTGAGCTCTTAATTAGTAATTAGGATTTTTGAATGCTCAGATTGAATATACTAATATTATTCTTTCTATTTGCGTACAGTTGGACGAGCTAAGGCAAATTTACGAGGAACTGCCTGAATTTTTGGAGGAGGTTCCTGTCATTTGAAGTCTCTGATACATCAATTGTAATGTAAGGAGAAATGAGTCCACATAAATGTTTGTCTTGATTGAAGTAGTGCATCCAGGTGACATCTCTGGAGCTTGCGCATATTCCTGACGTGTTTAAGGACAAACATGTTCCATGTATTGTCTATATTCAACAAGTAGGTATGCCAGCATTTTCTTGACCAAATAGTGCTTGTTAAGTTCTATTTGTCTTACCTACATTTTTTTATGTCATTTCTTTTTTTATTTTGATTCATCTGTCTCGAGTATACTATCACTAGATGCTATATGTAGAGGTGGTCAAAATTGATTGCTAGTGCGTCGGGCTTGTAGCTTCTGATCAAAGCAAAAAACTACTACTCAAATCAGATTGAAGGATGAAAAAATTGTCATTTGTTTTTCATTTTCTAACTTTCCAAGGCACTTTGATTGATACTGGAATCTTAATGAAGATTTCACCTCAAGGGTATCTCTAGATCATCCCATCATGTCATCAGCATATATTAAGGATGCAGCAGCTATATAATTGGAATATCGTTAGACCTGAATCAGGATAGCTCCTTGTAGTACCAGTTTTAGCTGGGAAGATTAGACATGTTGCTGCAGATTTTGAAAACTAAACCAATATATTCTACAGTGGTGTCACAAATTTACAGATTAGAAATGAAGTATCCTGACATTAAAGTAAGAAATTCTAGAAACAATAGAAGATTCCTCGGCTGAGTTAAACTTTAGGAAACTTTATTCTTATTATTATGCCAATTTCCCTTGATTCTCTCTCTTATCACTGTAGAATTTTCTTTGGACCTACAGATTAGTTTTTCATATGATTTATCAATTGAAAACTATCAATTATTCATATTTTTATTTTCAGGGTACTTGATGTGCATTCTTGAAGAGAAACCTGATGAAATGACCTTAGCAAGGCTTGAAGATTTTGAATATGTTGTGAGTTCATTCTCCATTAAATGCATAAGTCATCCAATTGCACAATAAGGATGAGGATGAATATGATCTCGATGTGTTTGCTGATTTGGATAATACCAATTATCTGGTATCTAGAAACCAGAAGGATGACTCAATAAATTCACTTATTGACAGTTTCCAGGCCTTGATTGCAATCATTGCTAGCTTGGAAATCATTCGCTGTGAAGTCCCCAAATGCTTGCAACTGGATTCATCGGAGAAGGAGATGGATGTGAGTTCGACATCCGAATTTTTTTAGGTATGCTTTTTAGTCTGATATAGCAAAACTAAGTTTGCTTGTGAACTTAAGAGTGGTTTGGAATATCACAATGCTGGCTTATAACATGAGACACAGCTTTTCCTTAAGATCTTACCTAATGGCGGGACTGAGCAATTGTTGCATAATTTACCCTGAAAATGAAACCAAAAAATGAGACTACAAAAAAAAAAACCTGTAGGAACCTAGAACCGACTCCGTAACCCGTGACAGATATGTTCCAGATTCTTAGTTTTGACAAAGGTTCCAAAAATGAGGTACTTGTAGCCAAGGGTAGGTTCCAGATTACAGACTGAACTTGTACCCATATTTATTACAATGGCTCTCTTTGGATTTAGTTAACGGTAGGGTTTGTAATCTTTATAATTCCCTCTCCTTCATAATGGTAGAAGAACAGCTCAAGTGCCATAACTTGGCATGGAGAGACACTTAAATGCCATAACTTCGGAAATGTATACTTAAGTACCCAGGTTTGAAGTAAAGTGGAACACTTAAGTGCCACTCCTGGCCACTTCGGCCAAAATCCGACCAAATGATCGACCCGGCAATTTTTCGGCGAGTTGGGTGCAAAACAAAACAGTGTCGTTTTGCACGTTGACGTGACGAGAGTGCCAAAACGACGTCGTTTCGTGTACGATGTGTAAATAATTAATATAAAAATTAATTAAATTAAATTTAAACTATTCTAAAAAAATTAAAAACTTAAAATTAAAAAAACTTTAAAAATTAACAAATTAAACTAAAAAAAAAACTTAAAAAATTTTAAATTTAAAAATTTAAAAAATTAAAATTTAAAAAATTAAAATTTAAAATTTAAAATTTAAAAAAACTTAAAATTTAAAAAACTTAAAATTTAAAAAACTTAAAATTTAAAAAACTTAAAATTCAAAAAACTTAAAATTTAAAAAACCTAAAATTAAAAAAATTAAAATTAAAAAAACTTTAAATTAAAAAAACTTTAAATTAAAAAAACTTTAAATTAAAAAAAAAAAAAACTTTAAATTAAAAAAATTAAAATTAAAAAAACTTAAAATTTTAAAATTTTAAGTTTTTTTTTAAATTTAATTTTTTTTTTTTAATTTTAATTTTTTTAATTTTAATTTTTTAATTAATTTTTTAATTTAAAGTTTTTTATTTTTTAAGTTTTCTTAATTTAAATTTTTTTATTTTTTAGAATATTTTAAATAAAATTAAGTTTAAATTTAATTTAATTGATTTTTATATTAATTATTTACACATCGACACAAAACGACATCGTTTTTGTATTTTCGCCACGTCGGCGCGCAAAACGACGCCGTTTTGCACCCAACTTGCCGGAAAATTGACATGTCAGCCATTTAGCCAGATTAGTATTCCACTTTACTCCGAAACCGGCACTTAAGTGTTCCTTTCCGAAATTATGGCACTTAAATATCCTCCGTGTCAAGTCATGACACTCTAAATGTTCCAAACTCTCTTCCTAATTCTAGAGTGATAAAGATGAGTAGTCATCGTCACCTGACAACAATTCATGGGACCGTACGGTGAGTCGACCAAAAGAATATCAACATCCATGGAACCCTTAAAAGACATAACTTTTGTCAAAGGATTCAATGCAAAACAAAAGCTGCTAGAAGATGATGGAAGAAGAATTGTAGCGAGGGAGAGCGCTGAGCTCGGCAGAGCTCCGGCTCAGTTTCTGACATCTCTCAGCCTTTGCTCCGACTACAACGGCTCCACCTGCTCGGCTTCTCGATGTTCGATCGCTAAAGCCAGGTCCTCTCTCTCTCTCTCTCTCTCTCTCTCTCTCTCTCTCTGGTTTTCGGCTTGGGTTCAATGAATCGAGCTGAGCTCTGTTTTTTCTTGAATTTCCAGAGGAGAGGCTTCTTCTTGGACTTTCCTCCTTCTCAGTTTCTCTCGATGTTCTGGACCTTGGTCGTTGCTGATAGTAATGACTCTGAGTGAATAGCTGCTTGAAGATGGCGTATATTAGTTCTTTGATTGGTAGGCGTTCTACCAGTTCGACAGAATGCTTGACTCAGTCATAGATAGTTAATTCCTATTGCATTCCATTTACCTACGTTTTGATGTCCCATTGAAGTTGCACTGCTCGTGTCTTACCGCATTTCCGGTATCAAGTTGATTGAAATGCTATTGTGTGTGCTTTTAGTATGTCAAATACTGGTCACGTGCATTTGATGTTCGCTGTTTATGCGTGCATTTGATGTTTCAACTGACGTTGAAGATATACACGGTTTCTGGTACGGATGACGTACATATGATGTTATATACAAGTTCTTGAGGAGCAAAAATAAGCACAGTGAGGTGGCCATGTACAGTGTTTTATGGATATTGATTTCTCATCAAATTGCCATCGTTTCCAGCCTTGAACATAATAAGGGTGTTTTCTGGTCGCTTTTGTTCACATGGGGAATGTGAGGATTTCAATCTCATTTTGGGAGTGTTTTCTTCATGTGAACATATAAAAAGATGCCGCATGGATGTTACATCTGTTTCCATCGATTTGATGGGGGCGATT
The DNA here is from genome assembly GCF_016545825.1 of Eucalyptus grandis. NCBI lineage: Eukaryota > Viridiplantae > Streptophyta > Magnoliopsida > Myrtales > Myrtaceae > Eucalyptus > Eucalyptus grandis. Next base: position 29,286,898 of record NC_052615.1, on the reverse strand, counting down.
CAAGGCTTGAAACACATAAAATTGATAGTATTCCATATTGTGCAGATTCGAGTCAAGTAAAGCCATTAGTTGTCTGGTGTTACTTAAGCGTTCTCAGACCTCCTCAACATGTATATCCTCCATGTAGGTGACGCTTTGGATTCATTATGATTTTATATTTGATTATCACATTCTTATGCTTGAGGCGTGCTTAATTTGTCCTAGTAGCTTGTTGTGCGTATGTATTTGTGCAGTGAATGATATACTTGTATTTGTGGCTGGTGGGGTCTTCGCTTTGTTGAAGTGGTTATTGGCACTTTCAGTTGGGTCAATGTGGGTGTCGCTGTTAATTTTTTCTGATATAGGACATTGCTTTCTTTGAGGTAAAGAAGTTGAGTATTCTGAGCTAAATCTTCAGTGCACCATGTTGACATCTTCTCAGCTTGCCCTTCATGCTTTGAGATTGTAAAAATATCAGCCCTCGTATATTGGTGGTGTAGTTGATCGTTCATCCTTAAAAGATAACATAATAAAATAATAATAATAATAATAATAAATTAAAATTAAAATTAAAATCAAAATAAATTAAAATTTTAAAATTTTAAAATTTTAAAATTAAAAAAATTAAAAAAATGCTAACAACTTACAAGTTTCAATTAGGTAGTTGAGCCTTGAAGAATAGGTTTATCCACTATTGGATGAGGTTGACTCCACATGAAACCAAGCCTTGGGTAAAAATAGTACTTGGCGCAGTTATTGCACTTAAGTGAGAAATTGTGAATCCTAGAATTCATTCTTCACGTTGTGAATTCCCCTCCATCAGCTCATTTTCACTTTGCTTCACCTTAACACCTTTCTTGTTCTCTACGGTGACTAATTCAACCATGGCCATTGGAGAGGTCGTTTTAGGTTCCTTCTTGGCTTCTTTCTTTCAAATCCTATTCAACAAGTTGACTTCTCTTGCATTGTGCCATGTGCAATGGGAAGGAATCAGCACTACCCTGCTCGAGAAGTGGAAGGCAATGCTGGTCACAATTAATGGAGTGCTGGCTGATGCAGAGGACAAGCAACTCAGCGATAACCCTTGAGTGAAGTTGTGGCTGGACGATGTTCGGGACTTGGCCTATGACATGGAAGCCTTGCTTGATGAGTTTGCAATTAAAGCCGCTCAAGTTGAGTTGGAGGCAGAATCCAACACAATTAGAGGTCTGGAGAAATGGAAGTTTTCTTTCTTTGGCCAATTGCGCTCGCTCATGTCTGAAAACAAGGTACAAGAAATCAATGGCAGGTTGAAAACGATTATCACTGGAAAGGCTCATCTAAGCTTGAGAGAGAATATTGCAGACAAACTCAACTACACAAGCAAAAGGGATCCCACCACATCTCTACCGGAACCTCGATTTTTTGGCAGGGAAAAGGAAGAAGCACTTATACTTGAACTGTTGATTGGTGAAGTTGAAAATTCTGATCCCACACTGAGCATAGTCCCTATAGTTGGGATGGGCAGTATTGGAAAGACGGCCTTGGCTCAACGGTTATATAATGATGCCATAGTGAATGGATATTTCGGGAGGAGAGCATGGGTTTGTGTTTAAAATATTTTTTATGTTCTTGACATAACAAAGACTATTTTGCAGTCGATCACTAGCTTATCCTACGAGGGCGAAGACCTTAACGGGCTTCAAGTTAAGTTGAAATACAATCTATCTGGAAAGAAGTTTCTTGTGGTTTTAGATGATGTTTGGAATGGGAACTACGAAAAATGGACTAACCTCTTAAAGCCATTTGAAGTAGGTGCCAAGGGAAGCAAGATCATTGTTACGACTCAACCCCTTCCTATTGTTTCTATAAGAGGAGCTTTGCCATATCCTTTGGAGGAGCTTGATAATTTACAAGCTGATTAGCCTTTCATCCCTTTAGAGCAACAAATTTTGAAAGCCACTCAGATCTTGAAACAAGAGGCAAGCAATTAGCTGAAAAATGTAAAGGATTGCCTTTGGCAGTGAAGATGTTGGGCAGTGCCCTATGTAATAAAAGGAATCTAAATAAATGGGAAGCCATCTTAAATAACAAAATATGGGATCTTCTGAAGGGAAAAAAAGATGAGGTTCTCCCAATTTTGAAATTGAGCTATGCCCATCTTCCCTCTTATTTGAAGAGATGTTTTGCTTATTGTGAAGTATTTTCCAAGGATTATGAAATTGAGGGGAATGACTTGGTACTATTATGGATAGCAGAGGGCTTTTTAGATGGGCAAGAAGCAAAGGAGAATATCTTGAGACTAGGATGGTATCACTTCGATGAGTTAGTATTCAGATCATTTCTTCAACCATGGGTTCATCCTTAACCACTTTGAAGTTCGAGGAGATGTTGGCATGGAAGGATTGGTCTCCGTATACCGGGGGCCAAGAAGAAGTCACATTCTACTGTCTTTACCATCTTGTTGTTCGAAGCTGCCCTTCATTGGTCAGGACATTCGCTTGTCAACTTGATCGCCTCATAAAGCTTGAAATTCATTCATGCCTGTATCTAAATAACTCAACTAGTGTGGTTTGTCTTCCATCTCTCTCTGAGTTATTCCTTGAGAATTGTAACAATGAGATCTTAAAGAACTTGGTAATTATTCCTCGAGAATTGTAACAATGAGATCTTAAAGAACTTGGTAGTTATTCCTCGAGAATTGTAACAATGAGATCTTAAAGAACTTGGTCAAACTAACTTCTTTGACCATTCTCAAAATAAAAAATTTGGCAGAGCTTGTTTGTTTTGATCATGGGTTCATGAGTTGTTTGGTCAAGTAAAGGAGCTTCATATAGGATAGTGTGACAAGTTAACATACTTGTGGCAAGATGGAAATGAAATGCGAAATCATACTTGCCTTCAAAGAATAGTAATCAAAATTTGTCCTCAATTCACATATTTTGTGGCAAGAGAAGGAGAAATAAAGATGTCGTGCAATCTTGAAAGGATGGAATTGAGGGATTACACAAGTTTAGAAAAGCTTCCAAGCAAGATGCAAAACCTCAAAGATTTGTGGATTCAGAATTGTCCAAAAATCATGGGACAAACCATTCCTCTGAATAACTTGATGTCTCAACTTGAATCTCTTGAGATAGGTACATGTGATTCTCTAACATCATTTCCCTTTGCCAAGGGTAGACTTGCTGCTCTCAAGACATTTTATATTTACGAGTGCAATGGAGTGGAGTCACTGGAAGAGATCACCCTAGAATCACTAAGTTCTTTGACTAGTGATTGATGTAAGAATCTCAGAAGCTTACCACAGTGCCTTCACACGCTTTCCCATCTCACTCGTTTGGGAATATATGACTGTTCGGCATTGGAGATAGAGAACTTCCCTCTCCTTCCCTCACCCTGTCATATTTCTGTGTTTATAATTGTCCGAAGATAAAGTTCCTACCAAATCAATGGCATCGTCTTACATCCCTACGGAAGCTATATATTATCAATTGCCAAAATATCAAATGCTACCCCAGAGGAGGTTTCCCTTCCAATTTGCTGCGGCTTACAATTGTAGGGTGCGAGAATCTAAAGCAACTGTGAGAAAATGGGGCTTATGCCTGCTCACGGCCCTCATGTCTCTGGAAATTGATGGCAGCATGGGAGAGGAGGGAGAGAAGGGGTGGTTTCCTTTGGAGGACGAGGATGCATGGAGTCTACTCTTTCCTTCCTCTTTAATTACTCATTAGATAATAGAAATGAGGAACATGGAAAGACTATCGAACGGTCTTCACAACCATCTCTCATCTCTCCAAGATTTTGGGATTGTAGATTGCCTGAAGTTGAGGTACTTGCCAGAGGATGGCCACCCTCACTCCCTCCAATCATTGTGGATAAAAGAATGGGAGATTCTGAAAGATCGATGCTCAAAACTCATTGGCAACTCTTGGCCCCTCATCCAAGAGATATCTCTCATCTACATTGGTAACATAATCCAAAAAATTGAAATTGATCTCACCCGAGCCGTTATAAAAGATCTATCTCTGTTAACTACTTTTTCTTCTTCAGGCAAGTCTTCCAACTTCTTCTATTCTTTCGCTTTCATTTGCAACTGCTGCAATTTGTTCCATCTAAAGTCAGTTTTCTAGGATTTGGGTAAGTTTTTTGGGTTTGAAGACATCATATTCCATTCCGTTCTTCAATTCTATTCTTAATACGGATTGAATTTTTTCCCACGATGATGTTTCACATTGAATTTCCAGAAACCAGCCACTGACATTTGGGTGTGTGCTCACGTCGGCTTTTTCCTTTTCTTTTGGCCAGCAAACCAAGTAGTTGGAAGGATGGGGATGTAGATCCCAAGTTTGACGATATGTCCTCTTCCTAGCATGCAAAGCTACCCAGTGGACACAAAAATTTGCTCTTCGTGAAATACAACTAAAATTCAGAGATGAAAAATTATCATTAGCTGCTTGAATCCCAGCAAGACCTTCCTTTAGTCTTTAATTGCACTACTCGGCAACCTTGATGATATCCTTGTATACTCCAGTTGCATCCATCTCCACTGGTACCTTGGGCCAGCTTTCGATCAGCCTCGGCAGATCTAGGTTGCACCACCAAACCCCTGCAGGCAACCATCTCCCCTGTATAATTTCTGGCCACAATCCCAACAACAGCATTTTTTCGATGTTAGACTCATCAAAGTTAATCTTCACAGAACCTAGCTCAGGTTTACTCCACACACCCTGCCTTTCATCCAGCCAATTATGACATAGCTCTCTTACATTTTTACAGGCAACACACTCCAAAGAGCTTTTCTAATCTGTATGAGTGACAATCTTATCTGGTGATTTACGGTTAAAAGTTATTGCATTTTGAGCTTTCCAGATATACCAACAGATGTAGGCATTCATTCTTAAGAGTTATCAGCCTGTACCAATCATTTGATCTCATGACCTCACATTTGTAGAATATCAAGCCCGAACTAATAAGCCACCATTGCCAGTGATTAGTGGTCTCCCATACGTGTGGGCTAACATAATCATAAGAATTATTCGGCGAAAACAAATTCATCCCGAGGGTCACTTATTTCTGAGAATAGGAAAGTGAAGGGTCCAGTTTCTTGTCTTGTTTATTCTTTTTTTTCTGTTGCTGTCGGGTGGGTATGCATATTATTCTTTTTGTCGAATCACTCTCATTGTTTGTTCCTTATGCAAGAAAGTAATTTTTGTTCGGGACTAATTAATCGTCCTGTTCCAGGATTTTGGATAAGACATATGAAACATGTGGAAGGACCATCAACGGTGGAGGACATAAGATGCGTGGAGTCTCCTGTTTTCTTCCTCTCTAATCTTTCTTTAGATGAGAAATATAAAGAAGGTGGAAAGACAATCAAGTAATCTTCGTAGGCATCTCTCCTCATTTAAACTGTTATATTCTATACGTTGCCGGAAGTTGAGGGAATTGACAGAGGATGTCTTCCCTCCCTCCATGTATTCAACATAACTTGATGTGAGATTTCGAAAGATCGGTGCTCAAAACTCTGTGGTGACTATTGGCACCTCATCCAAGCAATCCCACTCCTAGTAATTGATTGAGTTCAAATTCAATAAGAAGATTTCTCTCCAATGTCTAATTTTGTTCTTCAGGTAATGATTCAGATTTCTTTCAGACTTATTTCTTTCTTACACACTTGTTGTTTCGCTATTGCTGCTGCTCCAGGATCCATTTCTATTCCGAATCCTCAATCCGATGGTAAAAAGTTCATGTTTTTCCATGGACAAGCTTCACCAAAACTTCCACAGACCAACTCTTGAATGTCCAACGTTGACAATTGGGTTGCTCTGTTTTGTTTGACAAGGAAGTATGCAATAAAATGGTTAAAATGCTAACGTGGTACAACAAGTCAACCATTGTTTCATACAAGTGACTATTCCTCAAAACAAATAATGCTTACATGGACTAGCTTACAGTGCTGGAATTACGATGCATGGATGTGCCTGTCTTTATTGATGATATATCTTGAACTCTGTTTGATGCCCAAAAGTTGCTCATCTTTCCACTTACGGAAATGCTCTCTGCTTTGTGAGGATCGTGAAGAGTAGTTGCTCTTATATTGATTTTTTTTTCTCCAATTTCAGTGCTTCTTGTACGTTCTCTTCCTAACTTCTTTTTCTTATGCCCCAGATGAGTGACCTGTATGCTCAACTGTGCTTGTTTTGCAGAGTATCCCGCTAACATCTGTATTTGGCAAAGTCTCTCGGGAGGAGCAAATGCAAATACAGGCGACATGTGCTTATGTTCATCTTTTGCCACTGGGCAAAAGAAAAATAAATACTTTTTTTGCGACATGCTCTAAAGATTAATTTGTATCACGAGGTCTACATTCAAAGTCAAATTAAGAAGCTTTCTTACCTCTAACAATAGCAGCTACTTTAAAGACGCAAAAATAGGATTTAAAACAGTGGTTTTTGAGTTGGAGAATATGACAACTAACTTTGAATCAACCCTTCAATTTACATCCATTTAAATGTGACTTCCGTGTCAGAGTTCACAGTTCATCTTTCTTCCATTTAAATTTCCACAACATCGTACACCCAAAAAAAAAAAAAAATCCCACGCCATCTCATGTAACATTTTCTATTTCTTTGTTTTAAAGGGAAGGCGGAGATGAGCAATCAAGGAGACTATGCTCTGTTACTCTATTGAAAGATTGCAAAAGTTCCACGTCTGCCATGAATTTTGACATGAGATTGCAAAAACGTTATCCAAGATCACTCGCGACCCAATTATCTCGGGTAGGCAAGTCTCCTCACCCTAACCCCTCCAAGTTGCCAAAACTCCCGTCATAAGCAAGGTAAGATACAGGCACTTCCATCGCTAATGGATTATCATTGTGACCTCCCGTTTGTGGAATATCAGTTTGTACCATTAGGCCGCCATCACCGGTGATCAATGGTACCCCATTCTCCTAGATTAACAAAATCATTAAGTCTATCCTTTTTTAGGTTTGGAATGGAAAGTACCCTGATATGTCTTGTTCGGTTTTTGTTGCAGTAGGGTGAGCATGAACAGAATTTGTTTGTCTAATTACTCTCCGTAATAATTTTACTGGGGCTATCTGATTTTTGTATTCCAGATTTTTTAACTATTCCCATTTTCAGCAATGTAATGTTATAACTTTGTGAATTTGTACAATACAATCCCCTTCCACACCTACCATTACAAGCACCATCAAAATTGATTAAGTGGCCAAATTCCACATGAGCCATAAATGTGGTGTCACATTGACAAATGTAGAATAAAACAGAGTGAAATACACTCAACTACTTTTTCTATGACCAATAAATCTTACATGTCTAAAAGGAGAGATTTGTATGTCCGCTTAAAACGTTAGGTCAGTAACGACCAAAAAAATTTTAGGTCATCTTTTTATGCAATCGATCACAACATGACAAAAATATCACTAACTTCATTGTTTTCTTCAAGAACATTTAGTATTTGGTGATTGGTTTGGCGGGTAGAACACTAGGCACTATTTGCGCTTGAAAAGAAAAACAAGCACCATGAGGGTTCATGGATATTGTTTTGCTGGGAACGGTTAAAATCTTTTATTCAGAGTCTAATCTGTAAATTGCAAATCATGGAAGTAATCCTTGGGGCCATGTTAACTAGTGCTTCAAGCAAAAGAACAATTGCCATTTTCATTGCATTATCTATCTGCGATCGGAAGGAGACAATTCATTACAAATATGTTTTTATTTAAATATTTAACTAATGTACTGGGACATGTTAATGAAATCCTAATCATTTAAGTAGATATCAAGCGCATCCATTTATTTTTGCCCCAAATCTAAAATTTATACATCAAATTTCATGACACGTGTCACTAGACCCATGAATAAGGGAAGATAGGTAGGGTCTCAAGAACTATGGTACTTTGAAATGAAAGAAAAACGAACCCTATCATGTCTTCTAGCGTTGGGTGGGCAGTTAAAGATTATTCCATAGGCCTGAGGTCCATCGCCTAATCATGCACCGCCCATCATCGATCATGCGCGAGTTGCTGCTTTTCAACGGTGGATAGCCCATCATAGCGCGGAGCAATGGCTAGTAGCGTGGACCTGAGGCCTACCGGATAATTCAGCCCTTGAGGACATAAGTGAAAGAGAGAGAGCATGCTAGGAAGGTGGAGGGGTGGATCTAGAATGGTGAACGCTTTTACAGCAAGGCAGCTTCCAACCCAATAACACATTTTAACATGAGAAAATAATTACAATACCGAGAAACATGAGAAAATAATTCCAACCCACTCCTGAAATGAAATCTTCCACATCCCGTCCCTTTTAGAATGTGGGGTTTGAACCCCAACCTCCTCCTTTCAAGTTGGAAGGGTGGCCACACTGAGGGTGAACGCTTTTACAATGAGCGAGCTTCCAACCCAATAACACATTTTAACATGAGAAAATAATTACAATACCGAGAAACAATATAGAATGTGATTCTTTTTAATCAAGATATTTAAATCAGATAAGAAATATGCAGAAAAGAGAATAGCGTAATTTCTATGTATTTTATGATGAGGAGTACGCTAGCCTATTCATAGAAATTTACAAAATGACTATCTACAATAGCAAAATTGAACAAATGCTCGTTCACATGATGTCCAAATGATTAAATTAATTTTTTGACAATCAAAAACCCTAAACCGGTTTGACAAATTTACCCCAAATTGGTACACTTGTGACAAATTTACTCTCTATTAATTTTCGTTAAATTTTACTGTCAAATTATTAAGTTAAATGACACGTGAGAGTTGACTAGTATACCAATTTAGGATTTTACTCCCTATTTGTCACAGTTTACAATTTTTGTGATTTTTTTTGTGGTATTAATCCAATTTAACACAAGATATATTTGTTACAAATGTATGAGTTTGGGATTTTTTGGGGTCGAATAAATTAGTTTGAGGTAAATTTGTCATAGATATACCAGTTTATGATTTTTTTTTATGGTTAGTTAGGGTAAATTTGTCACAGATGTACCAGATTAGGGTTTTTCATGATCAAAAAAATGGTTTGAGATAAATTTGTCACACATGTACCATTTGAGGTTTTTCACGGCATTAATCCTTTAAAGTGAGAAATTAAATTAAATTTTTATATGTCTCCTCAATAGCCTCCTAAGTTCATAATTCCAGGTCAACCAATGTATGATTTAGATTCTTTTTCACAAAAAAAAAAAAAAATGGACACTTGGATCGCACCTAAAAGTGAGTCAACTCTCTCGTATTCGTTGACTCCCCCTTCTAAGTTATAATTTGCGACCAAAAATTTACATCTCTGATGTGGGGAAATTGAAGCACTTGGAGCTCCAACTAGACCAACGGGACAAGAGTAATGTACCATGGACAAGGAGTTGAGCATCAACCTCATTTGGAGCATTACGAAGGTTTTAACGCATCTCATATGCTCAAGGATAGAGAGAGGAGCACCCACGACGGTAATACTAATACCCGAACCTCTATCAAGTGTAACCACTTGCTATCAAATTCGATCACCTGGTAAAACTATTGTGTGCATTACAACTCAATTCATATAAGATAGTCATATCTACTTGTTTTAAATAGGGATTGGAGCTTTGCACCAATGTTTTCAAACTTGGGCCAATCAGAGAACCGGTCAGGTTGCCACTTTGTGGTCCAAGTAGTTGGACCGCCGTGAACCGGTGATGATGTCATGAGCAAATAATTATAAATAGATAATGTTTTCTTGATTGCACATACTTTTTTCAGTTTTGGGTAGAGCAATATTTTTTGATTGAATGATTCCATAAAATCTAAAGGAAATCTACATCAAGAACGTTATAGTCTCCGAATGTGCTTGATATATGGTCACTGAAATCTTTTTGCAACAGCTTGAAATTAACAAACTATCTAATATTTTTTTCACATGAAATGAAAAATCTTAAAAAAGAAATTATTAAAGTGAGACCAAGCAACGAAACGAGAGGATGAGTTTATTGATTAAATAATATGTAAACAAAAATACGTTTGAGATTTGAATCTAGACCAATCATCGCATGATAAATTTTTGGATAAGGACAACGACGCACAAGTATCTGAATTATTACCTTTTTTAATCAAGTATCCTCATTTTTATTTTTATTTTGCTTTCAGTCAATTAACTCAACATTTCAAATACAGGTCAAGGCTTCCATTTAAACCGTGGTCCAAAAATGTTGATACGATGCGAACACTGTCAAATAGTCCCTAACTGTCCGTATGAGCGTCTAATATGGTACCTTGAGATGCTGCTAGGTCAGCTGAGATTTATTAGATGCTAGGACCATCTAAGTCAGCATACTTTTTCCCTCTTCATCACTCAATATGTGTGATAAGGAGTGACATCAGCTATTATGTTCTTTAACTTATGCTAAGTAAACGAGTCACATCAGTAAAATCACATAACATAACAAGTTATTTAGCCGATGCCTCAAATTGAGATTATTGATTGAAAAAGAAAAGTTCAGGCCCTCGATTGTAAATTGAACAAAAGCTTAGGTGCTTGCGATGTCATTATTCTTAACTCTTAAACTGATCTAAGAATAACATCTCGAGGAAATGTTGTCTATGAAGATGACTATAAGCAGCAGTGCTGATGGCAACGGCATGTCCGTGGCCATAGGACAGTGGTGCTCTCTCTGGCCCCGTTCTTGCTTCTTCTTCTTCTTCTTTCTTTTCTTTTTTATAGTTCTTGCTTCTTCTTTTTCTTTTTCTTTTTGCTTCTTTTTTTTTTCCTTTTATTGAACTCAAATTTGAAAAGATACATGAAATCCTAGACATAATTCTAATAGACAAGTGCAAGAGAGATTATTGAATGAAAAATCACAGTACAATTGAGCATGAAAAGAGGTGAACGAAAATTATAGTAATTTTCAATTTTAAGCATGGAATGTAATGCATGGGGAAATTCTACTAGTAATGGAAAAACATAGGCATTCACATAGAGATGGAAGAGGAGGGATGTGAGAAGTGAAGCAGCAATGCCAATTTGCATCGTGCGAAGTCTATCTTTTCCATTTGCTCTCTTTCGCATCTGCTTCACTTTCTAGACAAAAAGTACATGAAGTTTAGTAAAGTCTCAGTCTTCCTGAGTTTATGGTTTACTCACATGATAAGAGCACTTGTGGACAGAAAGCATTCTTGAAAGTCTTGGTCTTCCTGAGTTTATGGGTTATTCACGTGATAAGAGCACTTGTGGACAGAAAGCATTCTTGAATGTCTTGGTCTTTGCTTACACTTTTTGGTAGGTGAAAGTCTTGGTCTTCTTGGAATTTATAGTTCTCTCTCTGTTAGATCATTATCACTCAGCTTCACCTTTAGTCCCCCTGCTTAAATAGTATTCTCCTCCTGCTCGTCTAAACCTAGCGCTCGTGCTTGTTGGATTGCTGTCATTGAGCTAATTCCATTCATCGATCTGCTCCCGGAAGTTTGCTCGAAACAGGTAAGAGACATCTATCTACTTGCTCTATTTTTCCCTCGGACTGATGCACCCGGAACTTCACTACCGAAAGCATCTAGTGGGCATTTATTGAAGAAATTAAAGAAGACACGATTTAACGAGGTTCAGCAATGTGCTTACGTCCTCGGGTAATCCTCTCTCAAAGTTTTCTTTTTTGTCATATCACCTTTTGAGAGGGACTACCATTTTTATTGATGAAGTACGGGAAATAAAGGCAATTCCCAAAATTACAGAAATAAAACGAATCTACATAATTTCTTCCCATATCAAAACCAATCTAAATATTTTCTTCCCAAATAGAAGAGTCGGCATCGATCACGCCAACACTCCCCCTCAAGTTGGACCAAAGATATCATCAAAGGTCAACTTGCTCACTATCTCTTGAAATGGCCCCTTAGGAAGAGCTTTGGTGAACACATCCGCCAGTTGTTCTCCACTTCGGATATAAGTTGTCTCAATGGTTTTGTCTTGAACCTTTTCCCGTACGAAATGGCAGTCCACCTCAATGTGTTTAGTCCTTTCATGAAACACAGGGTTTGAGGCAATGTGAGTAGCAGCTTGGTTGTCACAAAATAATTTTGTTGGTGAATCTGAAGACCTACAACCCAATTCCTGAAGAAGCAATTGTAGCCAAACAATTTCACTAGTAGCAGATGCCATTGCCCGATACTCTGCTTCAGCACTTGACCGGGCAACTACAGATTGTTTCTTACTTTTCCATGTGACAATGTTACCTCCTACGAACATACAGAATCCAGAGGTGGACTTTCGATCATGAGGGCTTCCTGCCCAGTCTGCATCAGTATATCCAACTATTTCTGTGTGACCATTGTTCTTCATCAATAAACCTCTCCCTGGCGTGGCCTTTAAGTATCTCAACAAATAATCAACTAAACACATATGTCCTTGTGTAGGATTTTGCATGAATTGACTCACGAAACTAACGGCATAAGTAATATCAGGTCTAGTAATAGTTAAGTAGATTAATTTGCCGACAAGACGCTGAAATCGACCCACATCTTGCAAAGGAGAGTCATCTGAAACCATTTTCTTGTTATAGTCCATAGGAACACTAGCTGGTTTTGCACCTATCTTACCAGTCTCCTTCAATAGATCCAAAACATATTTTCGCTGTGAAAGGAACAAGCCTTTGTTAGAATTTGCCACTTCAATACCCAAGAAATATTTCAGTTGTCCAAGATCTTTAATATCGAACTCCTGGCGCAATTGAGTTTTGAGCACATCAATCCCTAACTGATTACTTCCAGTGATGACAATATCGTTGACATATACAAGAAGTACCACAAGACCGTTTTCATCAACCTTGGTAAACATAGAGGAATCTGCTGCTCCTCGATTATATCCAAACTTAAGAAGAGAGGTGCTAAGTTTTCCATACCAAGCTCGGGGGGATTGTTTGAGTCCATATATAGACTTCCTGAGTCTACACACCATCCCTTCTTCTCTTTGTAAGCGATGCCCAGGCGGAAGATCCATGTAAACTTCCTCTTCGAGATCACCATGAAGGAATGCATTCTTCACGTCCATTTGAAATAGAGGCCACCCGCAATTGACTGCAACCGACATAAGAACCCTGATAGTATTCATTTTTACAACGGGAGCAAAAGTTTCCTTGTAATCAATACCATACGTCTGGGTGTATCCCTTAGCAACCAACCTGGCTTTATACCTCTCTACCGAGCCATCACTATTATATTTAACTTTATAAATCCAGCGACACCCAACGGTCGCTTTCCATCGAGTAAGCGAACTACTTCCCAAGTATTATTCTTATCAAGTGCCTGTAGCTCATCTTTCATGGCTTCAACCCATATAGGCCGCTTGTTGGCCTCCTCAAAATTATTAGGTTCTATAGTCTCTTCAAGAATAGATAAAAAAAACCAACAAAATTAGGAGATAACTTCTCATAGCCAATGTGATTCTGGATGGGATACTGTACCGTATGATAAGTGGTGAAATCCCGAAGTCGTGTTGAGGGTCTAGACACACGGGTAGATCTCCGAACAGGAGCAGGTTCGAAAATAGTGGGAACCAATTCGACAGCTGTTTGATCCGAAGCTGTCCTTGGTGCGGGCATTGATTCGGAACTATCATTGCTGATTATTTCTTCAGTCTCATCTAATCCTTCGAGGTCATTCCGTGGGTTACTTTCAATTCCAAGCCCATTGTTCAACTCATTAACCATCGGAAGAGGAGCTAATTCAACTGTCAACTCATTGTACTCCCCCTGAATTGGACTCCTGGAATGAAAAAACATAGTAGATTCATCAAATGTAACATCACGTGATATATACATCCGCCTAATGGTTGGATCAAAGCACTTGTATCCTTTTTTTGTTGATGAATAGCCCATGAACACACACTTCTTAGCACGAGGGTCAAGCTTACCACCGCTTCGAGAGTGCACATAACATACACACCCAAAGACTCTTAAATGCAAGATATTAAGTTTGCGCCCGTAAAGAATTTCCATAGGCGTCTTGTAACCCAAAACACGACTAGGGAGTCGATTAATAAGATAACAACTAGCTAAAATAGCATCGCTCCAATAAGTCTTTGGCATGCCTCCAGAAAATAATAAAGCTCGAGTCACCTCAAGAAGGTGTCGATTCTTTCGTTCTGCCACCCCATTCTGTTGAGGTGTATCTACACATGAAGTTTGATTGATAATGCCCAAGCTGCTCAAATAAGATTGGAAGGTCTGATTGGAATACTCTGTACCATTATCAGTGCGTAAGACTTTTATGCATGTTTTGAATTGATTCTGAATCATGCTACAAAATTCCTGAAAAATAGTGACCACATCACTTTTAGCTTTGAGAAGGTAAAGCCAAGTAGCTCGCAATTTGTCATCAATAAAAGAAACAAAATACTTAAAACCATCTCTTGAATCAATTGGAGCACTCCAAACATCCGAATGTACTAGATCAAACACTTCAGAAGCTAAATTAGAGCCTTGAGGAAAAGGTAATCTATGTTGTTTAGCATAATGACAAGAGTCACAAGTATTGCAATTATGAAATAAATTTTTATCAATAGCTTGCAACACACGGTCAGAAGGATGACCCATGCGCATGTGCCAAAGTCTTGAAGCATCCATCACATTCTTCCTTGTCATCAAGGCATTTATATGATAATCAAGGACGTAGAGGCCATTTTGTAGCCGTCCTTCACCAATCGTCTTCTTGGTACTGCAATCTTGAAACAACACCTTTGAAGGAGAAAAGATAACATTGCAATTTAATTCTTTAGTGCACTTGCTTACAGAGAGTAAATTAGAAGACAAATCAGGCACAACTAAAACATCTGGTTTTTGTGAAAACAACTTAAGTTGTCCTGCTCCTTGCGTTGGAACCTGCATTCCGTTAGCCACAGTAATAGGTGGATACGAGGCACTTGAGGTGACATTAAAAAGTAAATCTGCTGAGCTGCACATGTGATCGGTGGCTCCCGAATCTATAACAAATTGAGTACTAGATTGAGTTAAAAGAGCGGTACCCGATGTTTTAACCATGTTAACCGAATCTGATGAAGGACCTGAAGATTCTGAACCAATCACCCCTTGCCCTTGCATCTGAAGTAGTTGTTGAAATTGTTGAGTCAAGGACTCCAGTCTTGACTGAAACTCTGCAGAGTTACTTGGAACAGCAAGTTTTGCTTCTTGAACCTTATCTTTGTTGGCACGAAGATGAGGATAAAGTAACCAACACCTTTCTTTAGAGTGACCATCTCTATCACAATGGTCACAATGAAATCGAACGGGCCTTTTATTTTTTCCTTTTGCCAATTTCGCCACAGATTCACCACGTTGGTTGTTCATCACAACCTTATGAGCTGAACTTTCAAAGCTTGGTTTAACAAGACTAGATGAGACACTCATCACTCGACGTCTTGTCTCTTCTCCTTGAATCAAGCCACAGACTTCATCAAACGTAGGCAATGTTGGACTCATCAGAATTTGTCTTCTCACGTCTTCGTACTCAGGCCCAATGCTAGCCAATAACTGGAAGATGCGATCTTGCTCCTCCCGTCGAATATAATCCTCCACATTTTGGATCACTAGTCTATATAGACGAAGTTCATCCCACCTTTTCTTCATAATTCCAAGATGGTTGGTGAAAGATTGAGAGGGCTCTCGCTTAGAGTTAGCAATCTCTTGCTGCAATTCAAATACTCGAGATGCATTCTGAGCTTGTCCATACATCTTATTTAACGATTCCCACAAGATTAGAGCTGTAGGGGAATATGCAAAAATCTCATACACACGAGATTCCATAGAGTTAAAAATCCAAGACATAACCAAACTATCGTTGGCTTGCCATTCATCAAATTTCGCATCCCTCTCAGGAGGTGCTTTTATTTGGCCATTGATATGACCAAGTTTCGATCTGCCCCCAAGGGCCACAGTAATAGCACGAGACCATGGATGGAAGTTCTTCTCATTCAGCAATATGTTGGTGAGACGCTGACTGGTGGTGGTGGATCCGAGTTCGGGATTGGTCGAACTTGAATCAGTCATGATTTGAACAACAACCGTGCATGCACCAAGAAGGACACAGATGGATCAAACAGATAAACAGGTACGTACCTGCTCTGATACCATGAAGAAATTAAAGAAGACACGATTTAACGAGGTTCAGCAATGTGCTTACGTCCTCGGGTAATCCTCTCTCAAAGTTTTCTTTTTGTCATATATCCTTTTGAGAGAGGGACTACCATTTTTATTGATGAAGTACGGGAAATAAAAGGCAATTCCCAAAATTACAGAAATAAAACGAATCTACATAATTTCTTCCCATATCAAAACCAATCTAAATATTTTCTTCCCAAATAGAAGAGTCGGCATCGATCACGCCAACATTTATTATACGAGAGCAACCATCTATTCTTTCCAAAATCTTTCTATTAATGGAGGCAAAAGCATTATTTTGAGCAAAAGAAGAGGCGGCAGCAGCAGCAGCAGCAATATTTTGGTTCTTAAACTAGTTTCTGCCTATCTATAATCCTAATTAAAGTAGATGTCAAGTTTATTAACAAAAAAATGTCATTATAATTTTTGTTAGATAGTAAGATTAGGACATTAATATTAATTTTCTCTCTCTATCACTGTTCTTTTTACTAAACACACACTGATGTGAAATGATTTTGCACGATTAGCAGCATTCAGATCAAAGTATGCATTTATAATTGAATTGGAACTTTTATCCTGCTTGCAGAGTGATTATTTTACAGCGTCAATGTTTTGGAATTTTAGTCCATGAAATTGGGTAAGCAAGAATCAATATCATAAGAGGATAGCTTCATTCCTCTTTAGTAGAGATTAATGGGAAAGTCACGTTTGTCATAATTTCGCAAAATAAATAACTTTTGTTGTGTCTTTTCACATATTTGCTCTCACAACAAAAAGTCGTTATTATATAGGTTTAGTGAATTTACCATCAATCGGAAGGGGTAAGATGAATTAATAAGGTATTTGAGATTTAGTATTCTTTTGAGGTGTGCCAGTGTAATCAATCAAGTAAAGTCAATACGGTTGCAATTTAAACTTCACGTGAAGTAGTTTCTGCCGAAGCCTTAAGGGTGTTTTGTGTGGACAACTAATTTTCATCGTGCAGAAATCGATGATAGTTCAATGCAAGAAAACTAATTTATGTATTTTCTTTCAAGACATAGAAAAATGTGCAATTGTTCATGATAAATAATTAAATTTTGAATAATGAAAAATCAAAATTGTGCTTTGTTAGAAAAAGACCACGCATGGACTCGTGTTTTGTTAGAAAACTAGGTATTTCTACGTCAGAAAAGTTTTTGAGATTGTTCATCTTTTATAACGTGAAAAAAGATGAATGAGAAGTAAATGTTTATCATTGTGCATGCCCCCAACGAAAAAGTAAAAGATATGATAGAGAGAATGGAATGGGGAAAAGAATACAGTGTCACCACCCAAAAGAAGTGAAATGCTCAGACCACAAAAAAGAAGTGGAATGCATTTCCTTATTTATTGAACAAACAAAGTTAACCGCTTTTGATGTCTTTACATGGTCGTCCACATTGAAGGAGAAATCTATAATCATCTTATATCTTAAACATATGTGAGTTTTTAGCACTGCAACTGCCATCTAAAAACCTACATTGATCTCATATTCACTAATAAAGCAGAAAACAAAGATATTAAAATCATAAGGATACTAGTAATATACGGATGTGAAAAAAGCCAACAAAACACTCAAGCATTGGAATTTTTTACGAAAATATGCACACGCTCTAAGTTCATGGAGAAAAATCACCTTTTATCCTTTGTTTGAATGCTCACAAGAAAAGTCTTGATCAGAAGAAAAAGGAAAAAAATTGACAAAACAAGCACTCTAGTGGACAAAAACTATTTTACTTCGATTTGTCTAAACTTTGGTGTGCATCCCTTGAAAGACTTGATCTTTCTTTTTTTTTAATCTTTTTGGTAAGTGAACGTCTTGGTATTACTAGACTTCACTGTTTTCTCTCTCCAATAGCTCGTTGTTACTTTGATTCACGAAACACCTTTGATGTTCTTGACAGTGACCCATTCACCCATGGCTATTGGAGAGATCGTTTTGGGTTCCTTCTTGGCTTCCTTCTTTCAGATTCTATTCGACAAGTTGTCTTCTCTCACATTGAGCTATGCGCAACAAGAAGGATTCAACACTACCTTGCTTGAGGAGTGGAAGGGAATGTTGTTGACAATCAATGCAGTGCTGGTTGACGCAGAGGACAAGCAACTTAGCAATAACCCTCTAGTGAAGCTATGGCTGGACGATGTTAGGGACTTGGCCTATGACATGGAAGACTTGCTTGATGAGTTGGTGATCAAAATCACTCAAGTTGAGTCAGAGGCAAAATCCAGCACAAGCAAAGGTCTGGAGAAATGGAAGTCCTCTTTCTTTGGCCAAGATAAATCCTCCAGATTGAATCCAAACTTTCACTCGCTTGTGTCGGAAACCAAGGTACAAGAGGTCAATGGCAGGTTGAAAGCGATTGTCACCAGGAAGGCTCATCTAAGCTTGAGAGAGAATGTTGCAGACAAATCCAACTATACCAACAAAAGAGATCCCACCACTTCTTTGTCGGAACCTCAATTTTTTGGTAGGGAGAAGGAAGAAGCACAAATACTCGAACTATTGATAAGTGAGGTAGAAAATTCCAATGCCATGCTAAGCATAGTCCCCATAGTTGGGATGGGCGGCGTTGGAAAGACAGCATTGGCTCAACGAGTATATAATGATGCCAAAGTGAATAGCTGTTTCGAAAAGAGAGCATGAGTTTGTGTCTCAGATGTTTTTGATGTCCTTGACATAACAAAGACTACTTTGCGGTCAATCACGGGGTTGTCCAACGAGGGTGAAGATCTTAATGAGCTTCAAGTTAAGTTGAAGGATAGTCTATATGGGAAGAAGTTTCTTGTGGTTTTAGATGATATATGGAATGAAAAGTACGAAAAATGGACTGCCCTCTTAAAGCCATTTGAAGCGGGTGCTAAGGGAAGCAAGATCATCATCACAACTCGCAACCTTCATGTTGCCTCTATAACAAGAGCTTCGCCATATCCTTTGAGAGAATTGTCCTTTGATAATTGTGTAAGCTTATTAGCCTTTCATGCTCTTGAAGCAATAAATTTTGAGAGCCACCCGGCTTTTGAAATGATAGGCAAGAAAATAGCTGAAAGATGTAAAGGTTTACCTTTGGCATCGAAGATGTTGGGTGGTGTCTTACGTACTAAAAGTAATCCTGATGAATGGGAAGATACCTTAAATAACAAAATATGGGATCTTCCGACGGCAGAAAATGATGAGGTTCTCCCTATTTTAAAATTGAGCTATGTCCATCTTCCTTCCCATTTGAAGAGATGTTTTGCTTATTGTGCAATATTTCCCAAGGATTATGAAATTGAAAGGGATGAGCTAGTACTCTTATGGATGGCAGATGGCCTTTTAGATGGACAAAAAGCAAAGGAGAACAACTTGAGATTAGGAAGGAATTACTTTGATGAGTTAGTATCCAGATCATTTCTTCAACAATCAAGTGTGTACGTATCTAAGTTTTCAATGCACGATCTTTTGAATGATCTAGCAAAATCAATTGCAGGTGGGACGTGCTTTAGCTCCGGGGAATCTCAGCTGGCAATTAATGAAGATGAAGCAACTCCTGAGAAAGCTCGTTATGCATCATTCATCTCGTCAAAATTTGTTACATCAAAATGCTTAAGAGCATATCACCGAATGAAAGCACTGAGAAGTTTAATGTTACTAGGGGGCAATTTCTATATTTCCAACAAGGTGTTACATGACTTGCTAATAGAACTGAAGTACTTGAGGGTGCTCTCAATATGTCATTGTGACATTGTAGAAGTACCAAATTGTGTTGGTAATTTAGAACATCTTCGATATCTCAATTTCTCGTTCACTGATATTAAAAGGCTACCTGAATCAATTGTCGGCTTGTATAAATTACAAACTTTGATCTTAAGAGGTTGTCGAAACCTTTCAAAGTTGTCTCAAGGTATCACAAAGTTGGTTAGCTTACAATTTCTTGATGTTAGAGGTACATGGTTTCTAGAAGAGATGCCAATGGGTATTGGTAATTTGAAGAATCTTACTATCTTGTCCAAGTTTGTAGTAGGATCAGAGAAAGGGTTGCGGTTAAAGGAGCTAAAGAACTTGTCACATCTTCAAGGAGAATTATTCATATTAGAATTGCAAAAGGTGAAGGAAGTTAGAGATGCAGTTGATGCCAATTTATTTCAAAAGCAAGACCTTACCGACTTATCCTTGCATTGGGATAAATGTTCAGGAAATCTCAAGAATCATGAACTTGAAGCACAAGTGGTTGACTCTTTGCGACCTCACACTAATCTTGAAAATCTCACTATTTTGAACTATGGTGGTGCAATATTCCCATCATGGTTAGATAGTCCATCCTTTTCTAAGATGGTGTCCGTGTGCCTGTTGGGCTGTCCTAATGTTATGTCGCTGCCTTCACTTGGACAACTACCATCACTTAAGGAATTATCTCTTGAAGGTTTGCATGCAGTAACAATGATAGGATCTGAGTTTTACGGAGGTAAAAGGCCTTTCTCATCCTTAACAACTTTGGAATTGAAAGAGATGTTGGCATGGAAGGATTGGTCTCCTCATGCCGAGGACCTAAAAGAAGAATTCCCATTCTCCTGTCTCCAACATCTTGTTGTCCGAAGCTGTCCTTCGTTGGTTGGGACATTGCCTTGTCAACTTGATCATCTTATAAAGCTTGAAATTCATTCATGCCCACATTTGAATAACTCAACCAGTGTGGTTCGTCTTCCATCTCTCCGTGAGTTATACCTTGAGAATTGTAACAATGAGATATTAAAGAGCTTGGTCAACCTAACTTCTTTGACCATTCTTAGAATTGAAAACCTTGCCCAGCTTGTTTGCTTTGTTCATGAGTTTATGAGTTGCTTGGTCAAGCTAAAGGAGCTTCATATAGGAGGGTGTGACAAGCTGAAATACTTGTGGCAAGATGGAAATGAAATGCTAAATCTTACTTGCCTCCATGAATTAGCCATTAAAAGCTGTCCTCAATTCACATCCTTTGTGGCAGCAAAAGGAGAAATGGAGTTGCCCTGCAACCTTGAAAGGATGGAATTGATTAATTGCCCAAGTTTAGAAAAACTTCCAAGCAAGATGCACACACTTAGACATTTGGACATTCAGGATTGTCCAAAACTCACTGGACAAACTATTCATTCATATGACCCCAGCAGCAATAACACGATATCTCAACTTGAATATCTGCGAATGATTAGATGTGATGCTCTAACATCCTTTCCGTTTGCCAAGGGTAGACTTGTTGCTCTAAAGAAACTTACAATTTGGGAGTGCAAGGGGTTGAAGTCATTGGAAGAGATCACCATACAATCGCTCGAAGAAATGACAATTGGTGGCTGTAAGAATCTGGGATGCCTACCAAAGTGCCTTTACATGCTCTCTCATCTCACTCGTTTGCAAATAATAGACTGTCCAACACTAGAGATAGAGGACTTCCCTCCCCTTCCCATAACCCTATCAAGTCTTACACTTTCTAACTATCCAAAAATAAAGTCCATTGCCATTTGTAACAATCTCACTAAATTAGAAATGAAAGACTGTCCAGCACTAGAGATAGATGACTTCCCTCCTCTACCTATCACCTGTCATATTTCTTTCTAAAAAATTGTCCGAAGATAAATTCTCTACCAAATCGGTGGCATCATCTTACATCCCTCCAATGTTTAGAAATTAGTAAATGCCAAAATATCAAATGCTTCCCCAAAGGAGGTTTGCCTCCCAATTTGCGATGCCTTTTGATAAAAGGGTGTGAGAATATGAAGCAGCCAATGAGAGAATGGGGCTTACCCCTGCTCACATCCCTCGAGTTTCTAATTATTGACTTGAGCATGGGAGGGGAGGGAGAGAAGGAGTGGTTTCCTTCGGAGGAAGACGAGGAGGATGTCTGGAATCTTCTCTTTCCTTCCTCTCTAATAGCTCTCCCGGATGAAAAGAATGAGGAACGTGGAAAGATTAGCGGCGGTTTTCGCAACCAGCTCTCTTCTCTCAAACATTTAGGGTTTGTAGATTGCCCAAAGTTGAGGAAACTGCCAGAGGATGGCCTTCCTCCTTCCCTCCAATCTTTGGAGATAAAAAGATGCGAGATTCTGGAAGATCGATGCTCAAAACTCACTGGCGACAATTGGCCCCTCATCCAAGATATCCCTTACATTGGCATTAATTACAGTCGGATTCGATGAAGTGAAATCGATCCACTTTTGCTTTCATTTGCTGGCTATGGCGATTCATTCTTCAATGTACAGTCAGATTTCTAAGCTTCGGGTAAGTTTTTGGTCTTGAATGCGTCAATTTCGTTTCTGTTCTTTTATTCGATGCTTAATTCGAATTAATTTTTTCCATGAAGATGTTTCACATGGTATTTCCAGAAACCACTGAGTAAAGGTCAAAAGACTGACATTTGGATATTTTACATAGATTTTTAACAGCACACCCTCTTCCTAGTATGCAAAGCTACCCAATGCGCACAAACATTTGCTTCTCATGGAATACAACTAAAATTCAGAGCTGAAAAACGATATTTAGCTGCTTGAATCCAGCAAGAGCTTCCTTTAGTCTCCAATTGCACTACTTGCGAACGTTGATGATATCCTTGTGTGCCATAGCTGCATCCATCTCCACTACTGCCTTGGGCCAGCTTTTTTCTTTAGCCACTACAATGCTCTTTCCCCTGTTTCATTTTTGCCCTCAATCCGTACAACGGCATGTTATGTAAGACCCGTCTCAGTTAATCTTCACAAAACCTAGCTCAGGTTTACTCTACACACCCTGCCTTTCATCCACTGAATCATGACTTAGCTTATGTTTTTTCTGGTAACACACTCCAAAAGAGCTTTTCTGACCTCTATGACAGTTTTAGTATCTGGGAATTTGTGGGTAAAAGTTACTGCATTTCGAGCTTTCCAGATATACCTACAGGTGTAGACAATCATTCTTTGGAGTCATCAGCACATACCAATCATTCAATCTCTTGACCTCACTTTTGTAGAGTATCAGCCCGTACCAATACGTCACCATGACTGGCGATTGTTGGTATCCCATACCTATGAGTTAACATAATCACAAAAAAATTTCAGCAAAAAAAAAGAAGGAAAAAAGAAAAAATCAATAGTGCATCGTGGTTCTTTTTTTGTTGCCATCAATTAGCATGCATTTAATTTTGTTTTGATCACTCTTATAGTTGTTCATTATGCATGAAAGATAATTTTTATTCAGGACTAATTGATGGTCCTGTTTCAGATTTATGGAGGAGAGATATGAGGAATGTGGTAAGACTATCAACAGTGGAGGATGTAAAAAGCGTAGAGTATTCTGTTTCCTTTGTCTCTGATTTCTCTTTGGATGAGAAATATAAGGAATGTGGAAAGATTATCAAGTGGTCTTCATAGCCATCTCTCCTCTCTCAAACAGCTATCTTTTATAGGTTACTGGTACTTGCCACGGGATGGCTTTGCTCCCTCCTTCAAGTATTCGGCATAATGCAATGTGAAATTCTGAAAGATTAGTGCTCAAAATTCAATGGGCACTATTGGCACCTCATCCAAGAAATCCCATTCATTGTAGTTGATCGAGTTCAAATTCAATGAGAAAATTTCTCACCAATGTCTAATTTTAATTCTTTAGGTAATGGTTTGGACTTCTTTCTTTCTTCCACACTTGTCCTACCGCTCCTGCTTCAAGATCCAATTCCATCATGAATCCTCAATTTAATGCTAGAAAGGTTATGTTTTTCCATGGACAAGCTTCACCTAATTTGCCACAAACCAGCTAGATATTTGGGTTGCTCTCTTTTGTTTGACAGGAAGCACGCAATGAAATGGTTATAATATATGCTAAGGCAGTGCAGCAAGTCCACCATTGTTTCATACGAGTGGCTATTCTTCAAAACAAATAATACTTACATGGACTTGCTCGCAGTGCTGGAATTGCGATGCATGGATGTGCCTCTATAGACTGATGATATATCTTGGACTTTGTTTGATGCCCAACTATTGCTTATCTTTCCACTTATGGAGAATCATGAAGAATTGTTGCTCATATCTTGATATTGTTCTAAAATTGCAGCATTTGTTATGTTTTGTCTTCCAAATATCTTCTTTTATGCCCTAGTTCAGTGGCCTGAATTCTCTCGGCTGTGCTTGTTTTGCAAAATATCCCAATGTCATCTTTATTTGGCAAAATCCTTCAGGAGGATCGAACACAAACACTGTTGAGGTGGGCAAATGTTGTGCTTAAGTTCATATTCTGCAACTTGACAAAAGAAAAACGAAAGGCTATTTATTTTGGTAGGTGTACTTAAATGCTCTTAGTCGTTTTCTTCTTTTTGTTTTAGACATGCTCTTAAAGATTAATCTGTATCATGATGTAAATTATCGAGGTCTATTTTCAAAGTCAAACGAAGAAGCTTTCTTACTTCCAACAGCAGCAGCTATCGTAAGGTTTCTTACTTACAACAGCAACAGCTATCATAAAGATGCAAAGAATAGGATTTAAGTGTTTTCGAGTTGGCGATTATGACAACTAAATTTGAGTGAACCCTGCATATCATAATCCATTTAAATCTGACTTACTTGTCAAAGTTCATAGTTCATCATTTGGGTAGCTCTGTTTTGTTTGACAAGGAAGTAAGCAATGAAATGGTTATGATGTTAATGTGGTACACGATGTCAACCATAGTTTCATACAAGTGACTATTCCTCAAAACAAATAATACTCGGATGGACTTGATCACAGTGCTGGAATTATGATGCGTGGATGTGCCTGTCTCTATTGATGATATATTGAGAACTTTGTGTGATGACCAAAAATTGCTTTTCTTTCCACTTGTGTCAAATGTGGCGGTCTATATTGCTGATATATCTAGAACTTTGTGTGATGCACAAAAATTGCTTATCATTACACTTGGATGACACTCCAAAGAAATTGTAAATGGAAATGTACTATGCTTTGCGTGAGAATCATGAAGAATCAATGCTCTTATATTGATATTTTTCTGCAATTTCAGTGTTTGTTGTATTCTCTTGCAAATATTTTTTTTCTTATGCCCTAGACAGTGAGCTAAATTCGCTCTATTATGCCTGTCTTGCAGAATATCCTACTGTCATCTGTAGTTGGCAAAATCTCTCGGGAGGATCAAATGCACGCAATGTTGAGGTAAGCAACATGTGATTATGTTTTTTTTTTTTTTGGTAAATGTAAGAATTATATTGAGCTTAAACCAAACTATACAAGAGGTGAAAAGAAAAACAATAGACTATTTATTTTGGTAGGTGTACCGATATGCTCTAAAAAATTTTATGTTCACATGTTCTAAAAGATTAATCTATATTATGATGTCAATTATCGAGATCTATACTCAAAGTCAACCTAAGAAGCTTTCTTACTTCCAGGATCAGCACTGTGAAGATACCAAAATAGGATTTAAAACAGGAGTTTTCGAGTTGGCGAATATGACAACTAAATTTGAATGAACCCTGCAGATTATAATCCGGATAAATCTGACTTCGTTGTCAAAGTTCAAAGTCCATCTCTCTTCTATTTAAATTCCCACACCATCTCAAAGCACATTTTCTTTTTCTTTGTTGTCAAGGAAAGGCGGACAGAAGCAATCGGGGAGAACTATGCTCCGTCGCCCTGTTAAGTCATCATGAATGCCTCACATTTGCCACAATGTATTTTGATTTAAGATTGTGAGAAGGCCGTCATTCAATACCACTCGCAACCATTTATCTTGGGTAGGCAAGTCATGTCACTATAACCCCACCAAGCTGCCGAAGCTCCCGTCACGGACAAGACAAGATTCAAGCACTATCATCACTACTGGTTTATCCTCGAGACCTCACGTTAGTGGAATATCAGCTAGTATTATTAGGCCACCATCATTGGCGATTAGCGGTCCCCTATAGTTCTGCATTAAGAGAATCAGAAGGGCCATTCAGGAAAGACAGTCATCAAAACAATCACATTTTATAGACTTGGAATGGGAAATACCCTGGTATGTCTTCTTGTTGATTTTCGGTTGCAGTCGAGTATGTGTATAATTTGCATATTTGATTACTCTTGTAATTGTCTATTTCGCACGACAAAGTAATATGTATGGGGGCTATCTGATTTTCTCTGTAGATGTGCAAAATACCCGGGATCCGCCCGGACTGCTCGGAACCGGACCGGAACCGCCCGGAACCGGCGGGTCTTGAGGGAACCGGTCCGTTCCCCCGTTCCGCGGGCGGATCCCCCGCCCGCCCACCCGGACCGGACCGGAACCTTTTTAATATTTTAAAAAAATTACTAAAAGAAACTCTACATCTCATCTCACTCTCTAGGGAACCTTTACCTTTGGTCAAAGAAAATTTAACCATCTATGGTTATTTGCAAGTAGGAAATGGGAGAATGTTGCATTCCATCTGTTCGCGTTTTTTTTTTATCTACGAGATACATTTATAATTACAACAAATGAATCTTTGTTCCACGTACTTAAATTTGATTTTTCTTTCTTTGGCTTGCTTTGATGTCACGTAATTGTTTTATGTTGAAAACCAAAAAAAAAATTCGTGTCAAAATCGGTTTCATGGATCCACCAGAACCGGACCGGACCGCGGTCCGGTTCTCGGGTGGATCCACGCAACAAACGGGTAGATCCCGGTTCCAATTTTTCGAACCGGTCCTTAGCGGGCGGTTCCCGGTTCTAGGTCGGGAACCGCCCGCCCTACCATGCACACCCTAATTTTCTCATCCTATTTTCATTTTCTCTTTTTGTTCCCATTTTCATCTCACGTTCCATATACCAATCTTTTGGTTGAACTTGAAGAGTTCAATACAATGACTGTGATTCAATCAAAATAACTATATTGACGAAAGATGGGGCAATTAAAGAAAATGTCTAGGGCCTTAGTAAGATGAATTCCGATTAACGTAAAAAAAAAAAAAAGTTATTCTTTCCTTCTTCTTTTATTTGTCTCTCCTTTTAAGCATTTTTTTTTTTTGGGTCGAATCTTTTTTATGCAATTAATAAGCAATCTTTTATCAACTATTTGTAAGAATTTTTAGATGTCTTTAAAGCACTTATCTTCATCTAGTCAACCGAAATTAGTTGCCTTCATAAAAAAAGTTGCGAATCCTGTTATTTTTTCTTTATGATATGTATTAATACTTTACATGATTGAGTTGAATAATATTTGTCCCCAATGGCTTAAATTGATTGATTTTTCTAACAACACTGCGTGATATACTAATTTATAAATGTAAATTGATGATATAAGGATATTCATAAATTAGGAATATCATTTGCTAAGGTTAAAATAACTTTTGAAAAGTTTTCCCCTTGTCAAAAAAGGAAAAAGGCTTTTGCGGAACTTCAAAATATGCGAACGTCAAAACATAATGACAAGTCAACCTTTCATTATCATGATACTCCCAAAAAATTTGACATAACATAAGCGTGATTCATCGCAATCAACTGATCTTAATACTTGAAGCAGGCTCCAAATAAGTAAAGGCCTCTAATATTGAGATTTCGCAAGTGATATTTGATACCTTGGAGCTTATATATTAACCTTAATGGAGTTCCTAGCTTAATACCCAAAAGGGGGAGTTCCTACTTAGTTCCCTGAAACATATTCTTTTTCAAATTTTGTAATATGAAATAAAAATAAAAATTTGAAAGAATAGGAAGATTTTAAGTCGATTTTATGTAATTCAAAATGTTTCGGGTGCTCATAGTTAAATGCAGATTCCACCACATTTTGACAATTGTAATAGTAGGTAGCCCTAACACCGTGCTTCAGACTTCGGAGGCAAGAAGTGGGCCGTCATTAGACTTGACATACGATTCGGGTAATTAGTTCAAGAGAGTTTCGGCTGGGACTACACTTTAATTATCTATAGAACTATTCAATGGGCAAGCCTAGACGGACCAAGTCGGGAATCGAGCAATAAAATTCATGCCGCCCTGGAGTATAATTTTTGCTTTGGAAAATGTTATGCTTTCTTCACATGAATAATAGCGCCCGAGCAAGCCTCAGCTCAAAGAAAGAAATTGCTTGTCCTTACTCATTTAGGTCGTGCTTTTGCCTAACAATAAAATCATGTGGAGCAAGTCTTGGTTGCTCCAGGCTCTAAGAGAAGAGTCATTGCCTCTGCTTCGTTCTTCAGCAAAGATTCACGGGAAAGTCATGTTTGCCATAATTTCATGTTGCCAAACAAATAATCCTTTTTTTTTAATTATTTGCCACAGCCTATTGACAGTGACGTTAGGCTCGCAGCATAATATAATAATTTTATGATTAATACGAGAATTAGCTGCATCATAGACACATTCTTCTAATTAAGAGGGGAAAACACTAGAAGTGCCAAAACTTTCGTACGGCACTCACTTAAGTGTAAAAAAAAAAAATTCCTCACTTGAGTGCCACATCAGAGTAAAATCGATTACTTAAGTGCTACTTCCAACCAAACATCCTACGTTGAATTTTTATTTTTACTTTTTAATTTCTTAATTTTCTTAATTTTTAATTTTTGGCTTTTTTCTTTAGGGTTAATGAGGGTTGCCACCAACAGCTTTGCCCGTAGCCAACGAGATCGCAATGCCCTCACTAGCTCTTGGTGGTGTCACGCCCCGATCCTCAGACGCGTACATCCTTCTACTTGGTCGATTTTAGAATGCGATATCCCGGGACTATGTATCGCCGACCCTTTCTTTTTATTAAACACATGCGGAAGCGATTATAAATCCGGACAATAAAACAATGGGATAGGAAAGCAGGCCATATATTTTTCATATTGAAATTCACAACCACACTTTCATTAACAGCACAACTCATAGTATATTTGCAATACTATTTACAGCATAAAAGTCTCACACCTATCTACACTAAGACAGGGGTTCACAAAAGGGATGGGATCTCAATCCACATCCGGGTTATATTCAAGATCCTCTCTGGATCTTCTTCTTCTTCAAAAGTCTTTTCTCCCTTCAAGTTCCTCTTCCTTAGCTTCTCCTCGGGTCTGAAATGGTTATTCAATAACCAATGAGACCACGTCTCGCGAGTCCTACCCCCTGGGACTCGATTAATAAACTAATACGACATACGGTTGCCTAAGCACAACACGAGTCGAGGACTTACCTTGGCCTCGGTTCCAACCTGCAATTCAAGGTTAAACACGAGATATTCAAACAATTCACGACATTCGATCAAGCACGGCAATCGACTAAGTCGATTACATGTCGCCTGACCCTTTCTAGGTCATTCCCACTCATACCACGATTTCCCAGTGGTGTACTCATTCACCAAATCACATGTGTTTCTCGGGCGTCGTTTTCGCCAATGACATACCGATCACCGACACCGTGCGTTCTTTAAGGCGCGCGTTTTCACCGCACAATAACCTCGATCACCGAACCACGTGTCCTTTCTAGGGCGCCGTTTTCGCCAAGGTGACATCGGCTATAGACAAAACGTCGTGAGTTCTTAAGGCGTCGTTTTCACCGGTGATATTCCCATAACCACTACGAACCACGTTTGTACATAAGTCATTTACGTGCGTTTTTTTAAGGCGTCGTTTTTTGGTGATACTCCCAATCACCGAACCACGTATGTCGATAATATCAAACTGATTGGTCTCAACGATAATGTTCTCAGTTAGCTCTCACCATTCTCCCTACTATATAGCCCATCAACGTACTGGCGCTATATATCCATACTCAGCCATCCATCAATCAAATATTCAATAACAAACAATTTAGGACAAATCCTCAAATTTCACAATTAATTCGATTCCACACAACGTAGAGCTCAAATAAATAAACGGGCTACACCACGACAATCAGCACGAAATTCCGGTCACCGGCCATCCCGGTTGAATTTCCGGAAAAATAATTAATTAAATAAATAAATTTCGAAAATAAATAAATAAACATTAAAAATCCAATTTAGGCCCATATTGCCTTATTGGAGCCCGAAAGCAGTCGGGAAAAATCCGAGATACATTCAATAAATAACCAAACATTTCTACTTGCTAATAGCTAGGTCTAACCACCTAACATGCATCATTAAGTCACTAAATTAATTGTTCTAACCTAATCTAACCACCTAAGTGCATGTAATTAAATCTAACCAACCCTAAGGCATAATTAGCAAACTAATAAAGCATTAGTGAGTAAAACTCACTTGATTAAAAACGGGGATCGAATCACCGCAATGGCGGCGCGACGGCGGCCGAAAACGGCTTGGACCGGGCCCAAGACAGGCTTGGCAACAAATCTCAGCCCAACTGAGATTTGGTCTTGCTTTTGGGCCAGACCCAAGGTGGGCTGGGCCTGCTGAATTTCTGGACTGAACTAACTTGGGCTTCAAATTGAGGGCTGAACTTGGGCCTCAATCCTACAGGCTTGAAGACTGAAATTCACGGGCTGAGCTGGGCCGCTGGATTGCGTGGGCTTGCTGAAGGATCGGTGGACTGGGCTTCGCTGGCGTGCGGCTTCAACTGATGCTGCGAAGATCTTGGCTTCTCTAGATGGCGTGGCTGGAGACGCACGAAGCAGCGAAGACGAAGCTGCTCGCAGACGTTGGGCCAGGTGGCGTCGTGGGCAATCAAGCGTGGAAATTGCAGTCAACAATCTGACCAAGAAGCTGCAGCGTTTTGTCGCTGCTGGGCGGAAATTCGTGGCTGTGCGGAAGAAGCGGACGAAACAGCTTTGGTCTTCGGATGATGAGGTTTCTATAGTCAATAGGATGGAAATCTCGGTGGGGTTTGATTCGTGGCAGAAGAGAGAGGAACGATGGTGGGATTTCGGTAGATCGTGGCCTCGCTTCGGTGGGGTTTTCACTGGACGCACGAAGAAACTGCTTGGGGATTTCCGTGAGTGGAGGCCTCACGGTCAACACCAGCTTCGCTGGTTGACTGAACTGAACGTAATAGTTCAGTGGGTGGAGCTGCCGCGTGGAGACAAGCTGCAGGGGTCTTCAACGGCAGAAAAATTGAAGGAAAGCTTGACCGAAGAAGTGGAAGACGCCTGGCAGCTTGCAGGTGTTGCTGGCGACGGATCTTTGCACGGATGTGGGGCTTTTGCGGTCAACCAAGCAGCTTCGGTTGCTGCCGCTGTTGACCGAAGATGACGCGTGGATGCAGAAGTGAAGAAGTCTTCTTTCGGTGCTGCACGCAGGAATAGGAGACGCCTAGCAGCTCGTTCTTTGCTGGGCTGTGGCGTGAGAAATGGAGAGAGTCTCGCATGAAGTGAGAGGGAGAGAGAGGAGAAGTAATCCACGGCAGCTTGGGGAAGAGGATGAGAGGTGAGGGCCCAAGGCGATATTTTTTAAAAATATCTTCCAAAACAATTCTCACCATGCATAATTTCCTTGTTCACAATGACCTCTCTGCATTCTTACAGTGCGAAATTGGTCCCAAATGTTGTCACAGGTGGATACATGAATTTGGGGGAGATGGGCATATTCTTGTAACCATTCTCTGATTCCATCTCATTTGATTACAAATTCGATTGATCATTCATCGATCGTCTCTCGCATTTTTCCTCATTCAGAATCCACCAAAATCCAAATTGATACCAATGATGCACGCCCCCATCTCAAGATTCGATTTTAACTAAGTGCGAACTAAATTTTAATTCCAATCTCTCCAAATTGGGTCCATTTTGATGTAGAAAAATCAAGAAATTTTCTATAAATCTCCGACACACACAAGCTCAACCCGAAAGTCAAATTTCCCATTAATTTAGCCAATCTGAACTTCTGCCAAATTTCCGCGACGTCCGAACCCAATTTCCGTAAAATTTCCCGAATCTCCGAAAATCTTCGAGACCGAGTCGATCTTTCCTAAAATTCATTGTGACATGGCCAAACTTCATTTGAAATCGGACTCGAATTGGCGGTAAATTTTCATTCGGCGCGTTTTTAGCGTGACCTAGACTATCGGGTAGTTTTCGAACTTTTTAAGGCAAATGACCCATGGTCGATTTTCTTCGAGCCACTATGAACCCACTCGACTCAATGGCGACTCTTGATTGTCGTGAAAATCTCAAGGATTCAATTACGAACATAGGGTACCAAAACAATAAGAAAATCGGGCTAGTGTTGGCCGACGAGAATTTTCTAATTCAAATGGTGTCACCCACGATTAGTCACATATCTCTATCGATCCAGTCTATCTCTGATTTCAAATCGATTTTTAACTGCGCCGTAATGACCTCTAAAGATGGACACGGTCGAGAAGTCGATTCCTGATCAAGTTCTCAAGTCTATTGCCTTAAAATTCCTAATAATTTCTCCGGATAGTCTAGTTATCTCAAGAATGATCAGTTCTGAGAATAGCCCTATAGACGCGTCAACGAAATGCCCGATTTATTCAGTAGAAGACAGGGTCGAAAATTTGGGATGTCACAGGTGGCGTCGCATGTGGCCAACAAGGCCGCAATACCCTCAATTAGGGCCTTCGCAGTGAGGGCAAGGCTGCCCTCACCTAGATCTGCCATGAAGGCCATGGGTGAGGGTATTGTGACCTTGATTGCCCTGGGCAAGGCAGTGTCACCTACAGCTGCTCAAAGTTGGTGGGGCTCTTGTGGCCTCACCAGCGGCCGATGAGGCCCCAACGGCCTCGCCTAGGGCCTTCATGGCCGAGGGCGAGGCAGCCCTCACCCAATCTAGGCAAGAGTTTCACGGCAACGGGTCATCGATGACCAATGCCAGCCCATAAAGAAAAAAAAAGACAAAAATAAAATGAAAATAAAATAATAATAATAATAGAAAATTAAAAAATAATATTAAAATATTGTTCACATCATGCTGGCAAAAACATGTCGAACAACCAACATCACCACGTTAGACAATTGGCATCCACATTGTATTTTCCAACAAGCAAATCGGAGTTGACACTCAACTAAGTGATTTTTCAAATTTGTGACACTCAAGTGAGCGAAAAAATAAGTTCGGCACTCAAGTGAGCGTCATACAAATATTTTGACACTTCTACTGTTCTTCTCCCAATTAAGAGTAATGCAAAGAATAATGTCATGGAAGTAGGCCTTTTCGTAATTGTACTTAGAAGGCATCATCCGATGACATGAAAAAATTTGACAGAGGATATTTTCAACAAAATGAACAGCATTTGTCATGAGTTTTCACTTATTCACTCATACAACAGAATGTCGTACAACATATATTGATTTATGAAAATCAATTTTGTTAGAAAAAGAACACTCATGGACTCGTGTCTTGTCAGAAAGATAAATTTCCGCATGGAGAAAGTATTTCAGATTGTTCATATTTTAGAATGCGCGTTAATCTCGCATCAAACAGACTTAACCGATTACTCAATGTATTGCGGACCAAATTATGTAAAGAGCATAATTTTTTTTTTGGACGAGAAAGAACATAATTTACGCGGTGCCAATTATCCTCTTTCATATTCATCGGCTCTAAATTGCTCGAAGTACGTACATAGATTATGTTTGGCTCTATGGGATAATTAGCTTCGAGTCCAGAATAATAATAATTTTGTCCATGGTCAATTTCAAAATTGACAAATTTCCCAATCAAAGTTGGCCAAAGAATAATTACTTTAGGTTAGCAAGTTTATTCAGAAAAGCATGATAGTAAATACAATTTAAAGTTCCGCCAAAAAAAAAAAACAAAAAAAAAAATTTAAGCATTGCAAGAAATAAAATATTATTTAATCATGTAATTGTCCTTCTAAGAAATGCTTCAGATTGCTAATTAATGGCGACTAATCTCGTTGATTTGTGCTTTTACTTTTTTCATTGTGAGCGCTGAAACTTAATTTGGTAGATGCTGAAGAAAGACATGGATATTACTTGAAGAAATTACACAACTATAATAAATGGAGATAGGAATTTAACTGGGAGAGAGATCTCCCAAAAGTGGTAAATGGTGCTTATGTGTACGAAATTATGCACGTCTAATTGGGCTGATTACATTATTACGTGGGCGGTGTCGAATCAACATAATTTTGCCAAGAACGGACCTCATATTAATTCATGTCATGTTTTTACTTTTTTATTTATTTATTCTAATTCACCGAAAGAAAAGAAAAGAAAATCTTTTCTTTGTCCTTTCATCAAAGAAAAATTACCACGAAGACACGTGGCAATTTTATTTCACAGTTGTGAGTTGTGAAAATCATGAGCTGGATTATGCTCATAGTTAATTGCTCTACGATCCAATATATGTTATGGCTAAATACGCAATTTAGAGTGGAGTGAACAGGCGGATAAACAAGATTTGATAAATTTTGTGAAATTATTAGAATGTAGTTTGATGTATGCAAGGATAGTTTAATATATGCAAGAATAAATTAATGATATCAAGATATGCAAGAATAAATTAATGATATCAAGTGGAGTAAACTTCTATTAAACGAATATGAAGATGAATAGCAGGAGATAGAAGAGTGGCATGAAGATATCATAGTAGTTCAGTTTAGACTAAACCTACATTCATTCTTACTAACTATCAGTCATCAACAAACTAGATTCCACTTATAAATCTTTGAGAGGTTATACTTTAGCCCATGCTACTTCTGTCCGAAGCTGATAGATCACATTGCCAATCCCAAGTAAGATTGCAACACATGTACACTTCTAAAAAGAAATTGCAATTGGTGAATCACTCGGTAAAATAAATTGTTTGCTCAATAACAACAATGCATATGAATTAGAGAATAAAAGAATAAGCACAAAGGGCCATTTCTTTTATTTTTTAAAAATTTGGACTAAGCGTATCTAATTTGGCATATTAGATATGCTTAGTCCAAATCATATAAAAAAAATTTAAAATTTTTTTGGACTAAAAAATTTGGCATATTAGTAGTAGGAAGATAATAAGTGGACAAGATTTTTGGAAACATGGCTGATTACACAATGCCCCTTCTGGTTTATATAATATTAAAAGTGGGTTCATTGTAAGGAGATTCTGTTGGGCCTTTTGGTTACCCTATTGAGGAATGAAAAGAAAAAATAAAAGAAATGGCCCTTTGCGGTCATTGTGAAGCTAGCTCATAATGCAATTACATGCTACATTTTTCTTTCGATTTTTATTTTGCTGTTGGAGAACCGCATGTCACGATCTCAGCATCCTTAAAGGCACGTTTGGTATAATCCAATCAAGTATCCACTTTCCATTACACCCACAAAAACTAAAACAAAGGGTTAATAACTTAATTTCACGAAAACCCCTAATACACTAATCATAAATTTACCTTCAATTAATTTTTTGATCATTGCCGCGACCTCCTTTTTTGACACCCGATTAGGGCAAGCACTTGTAGAGACTAATGGTTTAGTTAGATTTATTAGGCTTAGACAGGCTCTTTCATGCCCATCATTTCATGACTTTGCATATAAGTTAATTTTAAAATAGAATCGCCACTAACCGATTGAGGTGGGTTAATTAGAAACCCAAGCGAAATATTAAAAAAAATATTCGCTTATGCGCAATCAGAGAAATTAGGATTGGAGACAAGGATTTTCCATGCATTTGTGGAAGACAACATATTTTTTAGACTTTTTTTGCATTTTTGACATAAAGGGTTCTTTTTATTTTTTGTTCTTTTTTTGAAAATATAAATATTATTTTTGGCTTTTTCTGACTTTTTGGCTTTTTTGGAAAATATGAGACATTTTTTATTTTTTTTTATTTTTTCGAAAATAAATTATTTTTTATTTTTTATTAAAATATTATTTTTCAATTAACTATAATATTAAAATATTAAAAAAAAAAGACCCAGGTCGGGTTCCCAGGTTGGGACCGACCCGGATCGTCGACCCAAGCCTGGGATTTTTTCCTTTTAAACGTAAAAGCCCAAACCAATTTTTGGCCCGTTTTCACAAAATATTCCAGCCCAACGGCTACCCGGCCTAGGCAGAACCCTACCCGAACGACGACCCGGGTCCGACCCAACTCAGTAGCCACGACCCGAATCCTGAAAACCCTACGCGGATCCGACCCGGATAACGACCCGGCCTTCGAGACCTCCTCTGGTCGGCTCGTTCGGCGTCTTCTCCTCCGGCCGCCCTTCCTCCGACCGCGAGCTTTTGGATATAGGCTTGCGAGCGTTTGGGCCTCCCCTGAAGTCTCTCGGGAGAGGGTTTCGAAGCTCGCCTGCTTACGATCTTTACTCGCGTCGTTGGTGCCTTTGCCTTCCCCTCCGGTGCCCTATTTATAGGCGCGGAGGGGCCGGTCGGCGGTGGCTAGACCGGCGGTCCCTGGTGCGCCGGCCGGCCTTCCTCCGCCGCTCGAATCGGCGTCAGTTCTTCCGCATCCACGGAGGCGTGCTCGCCTTCAATGCCGCGTCCTCTCAGCCACCGGCCTAGGCTCCTCTCTCTGCCCTAGCTCCGTAGCTCGTCCTTCGCGCGTCGGCATCCTCCGCGCGAGTTGCAGAAGGCGCAGGGGAGGAAGAAGGAAGAAGGAAGAAGAAAGAGAGAGGCGGCTGGGCCGGGTCGCGCGGGCCGGGCCGTGGGGGCCCGCGCGAGAGGAAAGAAAGGAGAAGAGGGGCTGCTTTTTTTTTTTTTTTTTTATTGTTATTATTATCTAAAAATGCCTAATTAAAAACTAATCAAAATTTTAGGCGTCAACAATCATTAAAAATTTAAACCGATAAATTTATGATAAATTTATCATTCATTAATTTCTATTAATTTTTATTATTAAATTGTTAAGTTAAATGAAGCATAATAGTTGACCATTAAATAATTTATGATTTTACCTTCTTTATCATAGATGCACCAATTTGGTAGTATTAATCTAATTTAATGTATATTAACAGGAGATAAATTTGTTACAAATGAATTTTAATATTTATCATTCATTTTTATATTAAATTTTATTATTAAATTGTTAAGTTAAATAACTAATTTGTAATAGTTTATGATTTTACCTTCTTTATCATAGATGCACCAATTTGATAGTATTAATCAAATTTAATGTATATTAACGGGGGATAAATTTGTTACAAATGTAATAGTTTAGAATTTTTGTGGCCAAAAAATTAATTTGTGATAAATTTTGTCATCGATGTATTAATTTAGAGTTTTTGGTGATATAAACCTAAATCAAAATAATATAAAAGTAAAGTCTTTTTTTAATAAGTGTCATAATTAGTAATGGCCATGGGCCCAGTGTGAGCCAACCCACATGAAATCTTCGACACAGGATGTAAGAAAATTTTTGAATGAACTCAAAGCATGTGAG
Source organism: Eucalyptus grandis (assembly GCF_016545825.1). Lineage (NCBI taxonomy): Eukaryota > Viridiplantae > Streptophyta > Magnoliopsida > Myrtales > Myrtaceae > Eucalyptus > Eucalyptus grandis. Next base: position 29,249,584 of record NC_052615.1, on the reverse strand, counting down.
CCTATCTCACATCCACTATCGAATGATATGATTTCCACATTGAACTAAATTTTTTACGAGGCACCTGAGAAATTGTAAACCCTAGAAATCATTCTTTCCATTGTGAGTAAACATATAAATTAAGTAAGTTCAGTCATTAGGTAATTAAATATAATTGGTTGTGATGGTTAGTCTGGCTAGTTGCGCCAACTATGATGGCAGCCAAAGGGTTGGAATGAGTCATCCTGCGGCGATGCTGATGACAATGGCGTGGTGGTGGCCGTGGGATGGGCAGCGCTCTCCATCTCACCCCATTCCTGATTTTTTTTCCCTTTTCAGTTTTTTACTATTTTTTCTTATTTGCTTTTCTTTTTGCCTTTTTTCTTTTATCTAACTTAAACTTGTAAATGAAAACCTACACATAATTCTAATGGACAAGTACAATAGAGATTAATGAATGAAAAACCCAATATGATTTATAGTGAAAAGGGTTGGATGAAAGTTACAGTATTCTCAATTTTACATGTAAGGCGTGGAAACTCTACAACATTAGGAAAGGAGACATTCACATAGGGATGGACAGAGGACGTAAAAAGTGAAGGAACAAAGTCAATTTGTATCCTGCAAAGTCTTGGTCTTCTGGAATTGATTAAAGTTTCTCTCCCATTATCACTTTATTTTGTAAAGTCTTGGTCTTCTTGGAATTGATTAAAGTTTCTCTCCCATTATCACTTTATTTTGCAAAGTCTTCGTCTTCCTGAAATTGATTAAAGTTTCCCGCCCTTTATCACTTTATTTTGCAAAGTCTTGGTCTTCTTGGAATTAAGTAAATTTTCTCTCCCTTTATCACTTTTTCTTAAAAGTGCTTCACTTTTTTTTTTCATATCTAATGCTTGGAAATTCTCTACTTTTGCTTCCCTTTTCAGATAAAAAAGGACATGATATCCAGCAAAGTCTTTGGGGATGTTCTCTAAATATTACAAAACAAGCAGTTTAGGACAAAAAGCATTTTATCTTGATTTCTCTAACCTCTTGTATGCATCTTTGAAAGTCTTGGTCTTTGTTTAATCTTGTTGGTAGGTGAAAGTCTTGGTCTTCTTGGAGTTTATAGTCTTCTCTCTCCATTAGCACATCATCATTTAGCTTCACCACAACCTTTGTTGTTCTCTTCAGTTACTAATTCACTCGTGACCATTGGAGAGATCTTTTCGGGTTCCTTACTTCCTTCTTATACTAATTTCTAGTATTGTTAATTTTAAGCAAGACATGTAACATGTGGAAAATCTACTAGTAATGAAAAAAAGACATAGGGATGGAAGAAGAGTGATGTGAAAAGTGAAACAATGAAACCATTTTGAGTCCTGCAAAATCTTAATCTTCCTGGATGTGAAAGTGGATGAGTTCCAGTAAAGTCTTGGTCTTCCTAATACGCCAAGAAGTGTGAGTTGGATCGAAGAGCGTATGTTTAATGCTCATTATGTCCTTGAGTTAGACCAAAGACTATAGATTGTCCTCGAGTTAGATTAGGCAATTCTTATGTCAAGAAATGTTGAAACTCATAGATCCCACAAAATTGCATGGAAAGTAGTATGCTCATCACAAAAAGGATGAAGGACTAGGTCTACTCAATCTGAAACTCTGGAATAAAATATTCATGGGCCACATGTTATGGGACCTCATCAATCATCTGTCATCATCCCTATGTTTTGGCAATGTATTCTCAAGCTAAGACTTATTCTAATATCTATAATCTTTAGCCAAACATGTTGTTGCAAAGAGATATAATTTAGATAGGAGGTATTGGCTATGGACAATTAACTTGGACTAGCAATATTAGCAAGCATAATTTTATTGGCCGGCTTGTTTGTAGAGATAGGCTACCAATAGTAGTATCATAGTGGTTGTCTTTAGAAGATACTAAGTGTAACTTTTGTATGACGTAGTATTTTGGCACAAAATGACATTTGGGGTTGTGTAGGAGGTTGGAATTTGGAACTTCAATAGATGATTGGGGCCACCATGGACAAAAATTTGGGGATGAGACTCCTCAAGCTGTCTTTCTTAGTGACTATCTATTGTATGTGGATGGAACACAGCTGTAGATGGTTTCAAAACAAGTCAATTGAGTCTCATCTTCTATTGGGTAGGATTCGAAAGGTTGTACAAGGAAGGGTGTCACTCTACCGACAATGTAGGCCTTCCCAAACAAATGTCTTATGGCTACTCTTCCTTCCTCCATCGTCTCGTATAATTACTCTCTTTGAAATGCTAAAGGGATTCCCCTAACCTTTTGTATCTTATCTTATTAATGATATTCACATTCCTCCCCTAAGCTTATGTACCTCATCTTATTAACGATATTCACATTCTTACTCCGAAAGGAAAAAAAGAAAAAAGAAAAAAGACTTTGGACGTAGTTTGAAACAGAGGCCTATTCTTTTCGCCAAAGCACTTGATTTTGTTTTCCTTATCGAATAGACAAACTTAGCCTATTATTGATGAGTAGTAGATGTATGACTGAAAATAAGATGCCATTGTTGGTTGTATCCTCGGTAATTTGCTTTTAAAAAACAAACATAATGGCAATCCTTTGATGCAATTTTGGCCCCCTGATGCTTAAGGAGCTGCTTGGGAGGCATAAATCGGCATGAGATGGCTAGCTACAAAATCCTCCGTGACATGTACCATGTCATGGTGGAGTTTGACATAATTTCAAGCCTTCGGACATAGATGTCCATATTCAAATTCATTATACCGTCTAAATTCAAGTCTCCAATTATTTGTGTACTGGCTTTTGATAGTGCAAAATTGTGAATTCTCCATAATCACTATAATTAGCATAAATACTTCGCATATTAATGAGGTACGGTACAAATTCATATAAAGTAATAATAGATGAAAGGTATAATACTAATTCGTGCACTCACTCAAAATAAGTAGGTTGAATTGTTTTCAAAATTCTAAAATGGTAGTTAATCTTGATCCCTTGTGAAGAAAAATGTCAACATTAAATTGGTTTAGTCTTCCCACTCAAAAAAGAGAATCTTATCTTGCTTTAAGAAAGCAAGATCATGAAAGACAAACCCACTCAAAAAAGAGCAACGAATTTTGCTTTAAGAAAGCAAGATCGTGCAAGACTCCAACTTAACGTGATATGATGGCTCTCTCTCTCTCTCTCTCACACAAAGTTCGGTTCAAGGGGCAACCTCTCTCTCTCTCTCTCTCTCACGCCCACAAGTTCGTAAACCCCTCGAGATGTCCCATGTCCACACGCACCGTGTGGTCTGCATGTGCATATTTAGATTCTCAACTCTTGTTGATATCTAAAACATGGTTGGTATAAGTATTCAAAATAATATGGGTTAATTTTATAATAACAGTTAGTAGTACCATATAGGTCTTAAGTGCTCTTCATTTCGAATAAAAAACGGTGAACATATTCATTCGAATCAAGTAAGAGGATATGATTGTATTAACCGTGTGTAGCTTCTCAGCCTTTAAAAATTGGCGGATGAAATGCAAATTAGTGCAATAGTGGGGGGCTTGGTCCTCGGAGGGTCAAGTCCTTAATCCTATGCTTGATTGGACATGATGACAAAAAAGACCAACGCAAGGTCTTCCCAGATCCATCATTGTGTTTAAACATATGTGGGACCGATCTTTGGTCCCTATCGGTGAACATGATCCAATAATTGTTTTAGTATATACATAGCCTCCATAATACCTCAGATACTTGGGTAAACTAAGGTTACGCCGAGCACTAATGACAAAAATTATCCAATCTATCCAATCGTGAAATTTGGTTGGACTCTAAAAATTTCTCTCCGTCATTCTTAAGTCCAGCCGATATGGGTTTCTACTCTTTACTATGTAAAATGCAAGTACATAAATGCTTTAAATAATTTAACTACTTTGATAGAACAAGAGGAATGTAATGGAAAATCCATATAGGATTAGAAGTCAGACACAGATCTTAATATCCAGGCCTGCACTGCCATTCCTATGCTAAGAGAGGTGAAATGCGGGCAATAAGCAAGCGATTACAGCCACGTCCAGGAAGGATCATCCAACCATCCCACACCTCCTAAAATTAAGGAACCTCAAGTTACCAAAGTAAGTATAAATAGCTCAGAAATAACCATTTGATAGTTAAAACTTGTCGATACCTAAATTTTGCTCTAAGGTCATTTTCATATATTTTGGAAAAAATGGAATCGGTTTTCCTCCAAGAAATTTTTTTTTTTATTGCAATTAAGGCTAAAGCATTTTATAAGCATATACCGGAATTTTGACAAACGGCGTTAGGTTCCTTCGAATTTATTTTTCAAAGAAAAAAGAGTAAAAGAAAAGGAAAATAAAAATGGGAACCTCTAAGAAAAAAAAACACACACGGCAGAATCCGTCTTGGTTCTCCTTCTCGTTTCCTTAAAGCCACACCGCCCCACTTTTTCTTCAACCACCATCATCATCAGCATCAAACTCACGCCCGCAGTCTCCATTTTCATCCAGGTCACTTCTTGCAGTCGTGTTGATTGTCGCCAATCACCACCATCTCCGATCCGTTCAATCCCTACAAACCTCTTCTAGTCGGAGCTCCACCGATATTGTCATTCGTCATTGCAAGCGCTGGCCACGCATTGCCGTAGCTGAATTCACACGCTGTCGCCGTGAACCGTCGAACAGTGTTCTCTTCCTCCTCATCCAAACCTAGCGCGGGATTGCTGTCGTTGATCTGAACCCCATTCACCTGGTCTGCTCCAGGAAGTCTGCACGGAATAGGTAAGAGACATCTATCTACTTGCTCTCTTTTTCCCTCAAACTGATGCAACAGCAACAATCTTTTGGTTCTTAAATCGATTTCATGCTTATCTATAATCGGACTAAAGTTGATGTCAAGTTTAATAAAAAGTTTAATAACAAAAAATTGTTATTTTAGATTTTGTTAGATAGTAATATTGGGACATCATGATTAAGTTTTAATCTCTCTTCCATTGTTCCTTTTACTAAACACAACTGACGTGAAATGATTTACACGATCAGTGCTCCCAAGATCGAAGTATTCATAATGGAATCGGTAATTTTATCCTGCTCGCTGAGTGATTATTTTACACCGTCAACGCATGGGAATTTCAATCTATGAAATTGGGTTTTGCAACAATGGATATTGTATACGAAGATAGCTTCAATCCTCTTAAGCAAAAATTCACGGGACGTTTACCATAATTTTGCCTTGCCAAACAAAACAAATAACTTTTGTCGTGTCTTTTCACATATCCACTTTTATAATAAAAAGTCCTTGTCATATAGATATAGTGGATTTACCATCAACCAAAGCAGGGCAGATGATTTGATAAGGTGTTTGAAATTTAGTAATCTTTTAAGGTGTACCAATGTAATCAATCAAGTCAAGTCAATACGGTCGCAACCCAAACTTCGTGTGAAGTAGTTCCTTCCGAAGCCCCAAGGGTGTTGCGTGTGGATGGCCTGTTTTCGTTGTGCGAAAACTGATGATAGTTCAGCGCAGAAAAACTAATCCATATATTTTCATTCAAGACAGAAAAATGTGTAGCTATTCGCAACAAAGAATTAAATTTTGAATTACAAAAATCAATTTTTTTAGAAAAAGAACACGCATAGACTTGTGTTTTGTTTGAAAAAAAAAAGATATTTGTACATCGGAAATTTTTTTGAGGTTATTCATCTTTTATAATGCACATTAATCTGGTATTAAACAGACTTCGCATATTATTCAACCCTAAAAGCCTCAACTTGTCATTTTATATTTTACACTCTTAAAAGTGTGTAACTTTCTTATATTTGTCGACTCCCCTTTTAAGTTCTAATGTATACTAAAGAATCTTTAGTCGGTCATTTTTAATTTTAATTTTTGAAGGTGTCAAAAAAATTATGATATATAATCAATTGGTGGGGCTGTGAAGCCAAGAACACATCACTCCATGGATTTAATCTCTCTCTCTCTCTCTCTCTCTCTCTCTCTCTCTATATATATATATATATATTTCCCTTTGAGCCCAAGAGATTGGGGACCAATAATGCATGTAATCGGCGAATTAAGGGTTTAGTACATGTTTTAGAAATAATTCATTAAAAAAAAAAGTGTGAATGAAAAGTAAATGTTTATGATCGTGCATTCCCATTCCGTCTACTAGAAAGTAAAAGATATGATAGCGAGAAGGGAGGGGGAAGAAATACAAAGTCACCACCTGAAAGAAGTGAAACACTCAGACCAAAAAAAAGAGTCATATTGTTAAAAAGATTATTATGGCTCTAATCTCCTTGTGAATTTTACATTATGATGTTATCAAATTATATAAAACTCGTCATTTTTTTCTTAATTGTAGACCAATAGAAGACAAAAATAAAAGAGGGATTGCTTTTATCCAAGGTAAATAGGAAATACATTGTTGAAAGCAACCTTCTTGTTTGTTCGATCTTTTCATACTTGTCGGAATCATCAGATCACCATTGCTTGTGATGGAGAGCACGTTATGTCTGAGTGAACTTCACGCCTTTATGAACGATTCAGAATACATAATGTTTAAAGAACGCTTCTAGAGAGAATGCCTTCTTGCTGCACAAAAAGATGTAGAAAAACAGACGAAAGGCTGGATGGAGAGCACATGCTCCACGAACGATTCTGCTCATTGATTGCATATTCTGGATATGCGATCAATGTAGGCTTTAAGTGGCAGCTACAGTGTTAAATCCTTGTAGCAAGATGGGCAACGATGATCTGCATAAGGGTGCTGAGGTAATAGTTGATAATCAGAATCGCCTGATAAGAAAATCATGGTCCTCTGAACACAATTTTCCCGTTCATTAGTCTGATGCATAAAGTATAATTTTCAGTAAATTATATAATGTTAGTTGGTGATTTTTGACTCCTTCAATATTTACAAAGCGAACTAAACCAACTTGGTTAATGGATTAGTGATGTGCCTGACCCTTTTTTCTTGTTTAGGCATGTGCTTTATTTTCCTTATTGAACAGACAAAATTAGCTGCCTTTGATCTCTTTACATGGTCATTCACGTTGAAGGAGGAATCAGTAATCTTATCATATCCTAAACAAATGCAAATTTTCAGCATTGTAACTGTCACGTAAAAGCCTACATTGATTGCATATTCACCAATAAAGCAGAAAAAAAAGGACAATGAATCATAAAGATTCTAACAATATATGAATGCTAGAAAATCCAACACATCAGTCGTAAGCAATGAAGTTTTTGATGAAAATACGTGTGCGCTCTAAGTTGGTCGTGTGTAGAAAAATCACATTTTATCCTCTGTTTGGATAACCACAAGAAAAGTCTCAATCTGAAGAAAAGGAGAACAATTGACGAAACAAGCACTCTTGGGCAAAAAACTATTGATTTTGATTTGTCTAACCTTTCGTATGCGTCTCTTAAAAGTCTTGGTCTGTTTTTTTATTCTCTTTGGTGAGTGAACGTCTTGGTCTTCCTATAATTCATAGTTTTCGCTCTCCACTAGCCCATTTTAACTTTGCTTCATCATAACACCTTTGTTGTTCTCTATAGTGACCGATTCACCCATGGCCATTGGAGAGATCGTTTTGGGTTCCTTCTTGGCTTCCCTCTTTCAAGTCTTGTTTGAAAAGTTGGCTTCTCTCCCTTTGGGCTCTACACAACAAGAAGGAATTAGCATTGCCCAGCTCAAGGGTTGGGAGGAAGAGCTGACAATGATCAATGCAATGCTGGTTGATGCAGAGGACAAGCAACTCAAAGGTGATCATCAAGTGAAGCTATGGTTGGATGATGTTGGGGACTTGGCCTATGACATGGAAGACTTGCTCGATAAGTTCGCCATCAAAACTGCTCAAGTTAAGATGGAGGTAGAATCTAGCACAAGCAAAGGTCGAATGAAATGGAAGTTCTCTTGCTTTGGCCGAAATAAACCCTCCAAACGGAATCCGAACCCATCCTCGCTCGTGTCTAAAACCATGGTCCAAGAGATCAATGGTAGGTTGGAAGCGATCATCGACAGGAAGGCTCGTTTAGGCTTGGAAGTGATCGTCGACAGGAAGGTTTGTTTAGGCTTGGAAGCGAATGTTGTGAACAGATCCAACTGCATCAATAAAAGGGTTCCCACTAGTTCTCTGCCGGAGCGTCAGTTTTTTGGCAGGGAGGAGGAAGAAAGAGAGATACTCGAATTATTGATCCGTGAGGTAAAAAATGACACACTAAGCATAGTCCCCATAGTTGGGATGGGCGGTGTTGGAAAGACGGCCTTTGCTCAGCAGCTATATCATAATGCCGAAGTGAATAGCTATTTCGAGAAGAGAGCATGGGTTTGTGTCTCAGATGTTTTTGATGTCCTTGACATAACAAAGACTATTTTGCAGTCGATCACTGGATTGTCCAATGTGGGTGAAGATCTTGACATGCTTCAAGTTAAGTTGAAGGATATTATATTTGGGAAGAAATTTCTAGTGGTTTTAGACGATATCTGGAATGAGGAGTATGAAAAATGGACTACTTTTTTAAAGCCATTTGAAGTGGGGGCTAAGGGAAGCAAGATCATCATCACGACTCGCATCCTTGAAGTTGTTGCCATAACAGGAGCTTTGCCATATCATTTGAAGGAATTGTCCTTTGAGAATTGTATAAGTTTATTGGCCTTTCATGCTCTTGGAGCAACAAATTTTGAGAGCCACCCGGCCTTTGAAATGATAGGCAAGAAAATAGCTAAAAGATGTAAAGGTTTACCTTTGGCAGCGAAGTTGTTCGGCGGTGTTCTACGTACTAAAAAAACTCCCGAGGAATGGCAAGATACCTTAAATAACAAAATATGGAATCTTGTGATGGCAAAGAATGATGAGGTTCTTCCAATTTTAAAATTGAGCTATGTCCATCTTCCTTCCCATTTGAAGAGGTGTTTTGCTTATTGTGCGGTATTTCCTAAGGATTACGAAATTGAGAGGGACGAGTTGGTACTCTTATGGATAGCAGAGGGATTGTTACATGGACAAAAAACAAATGAGAATATCTTGAAATTGGGACGAAATCACTTTGATGAGTTAGTATCCAGGTCAATTCTTCAACAATCAAGTATCGACGCATCTAAGTTTTCAATGCATGATCTTTTGAATGATCTAGCAAAGTCAATTGCAAGAAGGACTTGCTTTAGCTCGGGGAGCTCTCAGGTGGCAAGTAATGAACATGATGTACCATCTCATGAAAAAACTCGTTATGCATCATTCATCCCATTGTGGCATGTTGCATCAGAATGCCTAAAACCATATCAAGGAATGAAGGCACTAAGAAGTTTAATTCTAGTGCGTGATGGATCTAGTGGGGGCTCTTTCTCTATTTCCAACAAGGTGCTGCATGACTTGCTAACAAACTTGGAGTACTTGAGAGTATTCTCGTTATGTCATTGTAATATCGTAGAGGTACCGAATTGTGTTGGTGATCTAAAACATCTTCGATATCTCAATTTCTCATACACTCATATCGAGAGGCTACCTGAGTCAATTAGTGCTTTGTGCAAATTACAAGCTCTAATTTTAAGAGGTTGTTATAAGCTTTCAAAGTTGTCTCAAGGTATCACAGAGTTAGTCAACTTACAGTTTCTTGATATTAGAGATACAGTGAGTCTAAAAGAGATGCCGTTGGGTATCGGTAATTTAAAGAATCTTATTATCTTGTCCAAATTTGTGGTAGGACAAGAGAAAGGGTCGCAATTGAAAGAGTTAAAGAACTTGCCACATCTTGAAGGAGAATTATTCATATCAGAATTGCAAAAGGTGGAAAAAGTTATAGATGCAGCCGATGCTAATTTGCTTCAAAAGCTAGACCTTGCCAACTTATCTTTGCACTGGGATAAACATGTGCAAAATCTCCATAATCATGAGCTTGAAGCACAAGTGCTTGACTTTCTACAACCTCACACTAATCTTAAAAATCTCACTATTTTGAACTATGGCGGTGCAAGATTTCCATCATGGTTAGATTGTACGTATTCTAAAATAATGTCTTTATGCTTGCGGGACTGTCCTAATGTTGTGTCGCTGCCTATGATTGGACAACTACCTTCACTTAAGGAATTATCTCTTAAAGGTTTATATGCAATAGAAAGGTTAGGCTCTGAATTCTATGGAGACAAGATGCCTTTTTCATCATTAACAACTTTGAAGTTCGAAGAGATGTCGACATGGAGGGATTGGTCTCCTTATGTCGAGGGCCCAGAAGAAGAAGTTTCATTCTCCCGTCTTCTGCATCTTGTTGTCCGGGGCTGTCCTCTGTTGGTCGGGACATTACCTGATCGACTTGATCATCTCATAAAGCTTGAAATTTATTCATGTCCGATTTTGAAAAACTCAACCAATGATGTTTGCCTTCCATCTCTCCGTGAGTTGGTCCTTGAGGATTGTAACAAGGAGATCTTGAAGAGTTTGGTCAACCTAACTTCTTTGACCATTCTTACAATTGAGAATCTTGCAGAGCTTGTTTGCTTTGATCATGGGTTTATGAGCCACTTGATCAAGCTAAAGGAGCTTCATATAGAAGGGTGTGACCAGTTAAAATACTTGTGGCAAGATGGAAATGAAATGCTAAATCTCACTTGTCTCCAGGAATTAACCATCGTAAGTTGTCCTCAGTTCACATCAATTGTGCCGAGAGAAAGAGAAATAGAGCTGCCGTGCAACCTTGAAAATATGGAATTGATTAATTGCGCCAATTTAGAAAAGCTTCCAAGCAAGATGTACACACTTAGTTATTTATCTATTAGAGAGTGTCCAAAACTCATAAGACCAACCATTTCTTCATATGACCCCAACAGCAACAACCCGATGCCTCAACTTCAATCTTCATGCACAAGTAAATGTGATTCTCTAACATCTTTTCCCTTAGCCAAAGGTAGACTTGCTACTCTAAAGGAAGTTTCTATTCAAGTGTGCAAGGGAGTGGAGTCGTTGGAAGAGATCATTGTAGAATCGCTCGAATCTATGACAATTGGCGGTTGTGAGAATCTAAGAAGCCTACCGCAATGCCTTCACACGTTTTCCCATCTCACTTACTTGTATATATTTGACTGTCCAGCACTAGAGATAGAGGACCCCCCTGCCCTTCCCCTCACCCTATCAATTCTCATGCTTGAGAGATGTCCAAAGATAAAATCTATTGCCAGCCTTAGTAATCTCACTAAATTGAAAATAAGTGAGTGTCCAGCATTGGAGATAGAGAATTTCCCTCCCCTTCCCATCACCTTGTCTTCTCTTATACTTTACGATTGTTCGAAGATAAAGTCACTGCCAAATCGCTGGCGTCATCTTACATCCCTCTTGCGCATACGTATTATACATTGCCAAAATATCAAATGCTTGCCCAAAGGAGGTTTGCCTCCCAATTTAGACACCCTCGTTATTTATGGGTGCGAGAATCTGGAGCCAGAGCCAGTGAGAGAATGGGGCTTTCACCGGCTCACGTCCCTAACGTTTCTAAATATTGACGGAAGAATCATGGAAGGGGAGGGAGAGAAGGCGCGGTTTCCTTCAGGGGACGAGGACGAGGAGGATGCGTGGCGTCTTCTCTATCCTTCCTCTCTAACAGAACTTCATATAAGAAATATGAGGAACGTGGAAAGATTATCACGCGGTCTTCGGAACCATCTCTCCTCTCTCCAACATTTATGGATTGTAGATTGCCCGAAGTTGAGGGACTTGCCAGAGGATGGCCTCCCTCCCTCCCTCCGAGAATTGTGGATATGGAATTGCGAGATTCTGAAAGGTCGATGCTCAAAACACACCGGCAACTATTGGCCCCTCATCCAAGAGATCCCTTACGTCTCCATTGATGGCTCTTGGATCTGATAAATTGATTCGTCCTGCTCCGGTCAGGTTTTCTAGGGTTCGGGTAAGCTTATGGTTTCGAAGGCATCGATTTCCCGTTTTGCTTCCTCAACTTGATGCTCCATACAAATCGATACTTTCCCATGTAGATGTTTCACGTAACTTTCTGGAAGTCCGAGAAATCCCTAACATACGCATTGATTGGGTTCGGATCCAATGAAGTGAGATCGATCCGCTTTCGCTTTCATTTGCCAGATGCCGCGATTCATCCTTCCATGTGCAGTCAGTTTTCTTACGGTCTTGAATGCATCAATTTCGCTTCTGTTCTTCAATTCGATGCTTTATGCGAATTAATTCTTTCCCATGGCAAGGTGTCGGATGGCATGTTATGTAAGACCCATCTTAGTTGATCTTCACAAAACCTAGCTCAGGTTTACTCCGCAGTGCATGCACCGTGCCTTTCATCCACCCGATCATGACTTCAACAAAGGCACCGCCTTTCATCCACCCGTTTTTTCCATTTTTACTGGCAACACACTCCAAAAGAGCTTTTCTGACCTGTGCAAGTGATAGTTTTTAGCATCTGGTGATTTATGGGTAAAAGTCACTACATTTCGAGCATTCCAAATATACCAACAGGTCTGGGCAATCATTCCTAGGAGTTATTAAGCATACAAATGAGTCACCATCACTAGTGGTTGGTGGTCTCCCATATTTGTGAGTTAACAAATCACAAGAATTTTTCAATGAAAAAAAACAAATAGAAAATCATCAAGAGGGTATCCCAGTTCATTTTTCATTGTTGTGAATTGGGTATGCATATAATTTTGCTCTGAGCACTCTACGCATGAAAGGTAATTTTTATTCAGGACTAATTGCTTTGTCTTGTTTCAGATTTTTGGCTGAGAAATATGAGGGATGTGGAAAGACTATCAACTGTGGGCGATGTAACGAGCGTGGATTATTCTGTTTCCTTCGTCTCTACATCTCTTTGGATGAGAACTATGAGGAATGTGGAAAGATTATCAAGTGATCTTCACAGCTATCTCTCCATTCTCGAATGGCTACATTTTATGGGTACTGGAACTTGCCAGAGGATGGCTTCTTTCCCTGCTCCAAGTATTCGGCACAATGCAATTTCAAATTCTGAAAGATTGATGCTCAAAACTCAGTGGTGACTATTTGCACCTCATCCAAGATATCCAGCTCATCGTAGTTGATTGAGTTCGGGTAATATAAGAAGATATCTCTCCAATGTCTAATTTTTGTCCTTCAGGTAATGATTCAGACTTCCTTTCTTTCTTGCACACGATGTAGCTACTGTTGCTGCTGCAGGATCCATGTCTATCTTGAAATCGTCAACTCAATACTAAAAAGTTCATGTTATTCAATGGACGAGCTTCACCTAAATTTCCACAAACCAGATACCGAATGTCCAACATTGACATTTAGGTTGCTCTGTTTTGTTTAACAAGGAAGTACACAATGAAATGGTTAAAATGCTTGCATCGTACAGCGAGTCAACCATTTTTTTATACAAGTGACTATTCCTCAAAACAAATAATACTTGCATGGATTTGCTCACAGTGCTGGAATTATGATGCGTGGATGTGCCTGTTTGATGTTATATTTTGAACTTTTTTCATCCCCAAAACCTGTTTATCTTTCCACTCATGCAAATGCACTATGCTTTGCGTGAGAATCATGAAGAATTGTTGCTTTTATATTGATATTTTTCTGCAATTTCAGCGTTTGTTGTATTTTCTCTTCCAAATATCTTCTTTTTATGCTCCAGCTCAGTGACCTGAATTATCTCAACTGTGCTTGTTGGGCAAAACATCCCACTGTCATCTTTTCTTGGCAAAATCTCTCGGTAGGATCAAATGCAAACACTGTCAAGTTAGGCAACTAATGTGCTTACGTTTATCTTTTGCAACTTTACAAAAAAAAAAGAAAAAGAAAAACAAAAGGCTATTTATTTTGGTAGGCATACTGATATGCTCTAAACTGTTTCTTTTTAGTGACATGCTCCAAAAGATTAATCCATATCATGATGTCAATTTTCGAGTTCTATATTCATGGTCAAATGGAGAAGCTTTTTTACTTATAACAACAGTAGCTACTGTAAAGATGCAAAAAATAGGATTTAAAACAGGTGTTTTCAAGTTGGTGAATATGACAACAAAATTTGATTGAGCCCTGCAGTATAAGCCATTTAAATCTGAGTTCCTTGTTAAAGTTCATCATTCATCTTTCTCCTATTAACCTTCCCACACCATCTCAGAGCACATTTTCTTTTTCTTTGTTGTTGGGAAAAGGTGGAAAGGAGCAATAAGGAAGACTATGATTTGTCCAAATTCTGGGATATTTCTACGCAAGATTCTGAAAGATCAATGCTCAAAACTCACTGGCAACTATTGGCCCCTCATCCAAGAGATCCCTCCCTTCTACATTGATGGTGTTCAAATCCGATGAATTGAAATTGATCACACCCGAGCCATGACAAATGATTTATCCCCATTGACTACTTTTCCTTCTTCAAGTAATTCTTATAACTTCTTTCATTCTTTTGCTTCCATTTGCTGTCTGCCACAATTTGTTGTTCCACCTAAAGTCAGCTTTCTGGGGTTGGGGTCAATATTTTGGGTTTGAAGGTATCAATTTCTATTATGTTCTTCAGTTTGATGCTTAATACGGATTGATTTTTTCCCGTGGAGATGTTTCTCATAGAATTTCCAAAAACCAGCCACTGAAGGTCAGAGACTGACATTTGGGTGTGTCGTTTGTGTCCTTGATGGGGTCTTTTCTTTTTAGGCCAGCAACTCACGGTTGAAATAAGCCAAATGTGATAAGAAGGATGGGGGATATAGATGTAGGTCCCAGTTTTGGCAAAGCTACCTAATGGGCACAAGCATTTGGTTTTCGTGAAATACAACTAAAATTTGGAGCTGCAAAATGATCTTTAGCTTCTTGAATCCCATCAGGCACGTCCTTTAGTCTTTAATTGCACTGTTTGGGAAAATTGATAATATCCTTGTATACCACAGCTGCATTCAGCTCCACTACAACCTTGATTCAGCTTTTTCTTTAGCTACTGCAATGCTCTTTCGAACAGCAAGTAATTCAGCCTCCTTTGCAGATCTAGCTTGCACTACCACACCTCTGCAGGCAATCATCTTCCCTGTTTCATTTCTGGCCATAATCCCAATGACAGCATGTTTAGTTCCTCCAACGTAAGAGCCATCACAGTTAATCTTCACAAAACCTAGCTCAGGTTTACTCTACACACCTTGCCTTTCGTCCACCCAATCATGACCCAGCTCTCCTACATTTTTACAAGAAACGCAGTTTGAAAGTGCTTTTTTAATCTGTAGGAGTGACAGTTTCAGGATCAAGTGATTTATGGTCAAAGATTACTGCATTTCTAGCATTCCGGATATACCAACTGGTGTAGGCAATCATTCTTAAGCGTTATCAGCCTGTACCAAGTCATTTGAATCTCCTAGCCTCACATTTGTAGAATATCAACCCATACCAATAAGTCACCATCGCTAGTGATTAGCAGTCTCCCATACTTGTTAGTTAACATAGCCATAAGGGTTTTTTAGCAAAAGGAAAAACCATTCAAAAGGGTCACTGATTCTTGACAATAATAAAGCAAAGTATCCCGGTTCTTGTCTTGTTTGCTCATTTTTGGTTGCTTTTGGGTGGGTATGCATATGATTTAGTTTGTCGGATCACTCTTATAGTTGTTCATTAAGCATGAAAGGCAACTGTTATTCAGGACTAATTGATCATCCCGTTCCAGGTTTTTGGATGAGAAATATGAGGAATGTGGAAAGACCATCAACCGTGGAGGATGTATGATGCATGGAGTCTTCTGTTTCCTTCCTCTCTAACCTCTCTTTGGATGAGAAATATGAGGAGTGGAAAGACCATCAAGTGGTGTTCACGGTCATCTCTCCTCCCTCAAACAGTTATAAATTCTATGTTGCTCGAAGTCTGGGTACTTGCCAGAGGATGGCTTCCCTCCCTCCCTCAACGTATTCCACATAATTCAATGTGAGATTTTGAAGGATGGATCCTCTTTTGTGGGCAACTACCGGCACCTCATCCAAGAAATCCCACTCATTGTGATTAATCTAGTTTGGATCCAACAGGAAGATTTCTCTCCACTGTCTTAAGTTTTGCTCTTCAGGTAATGATTCGGACTTCTTTCTTTCACACTTGTCATTTAGCTACTGCTGCTTCAGGATCCATTTTCATTATGCTTTCTCAACTCAATGCTAAAATGTTAATTTTTTTCCATGGACGTGCTTCACATAAATGTCCACAAACCAGCTGCTGAATGTCCAACGTTGACATTTGGGTTGCCCTGTTTTGTTTACCGAGGAAGTACACAATGAAATGGTTATAGTGCTAATGTGGTACGGCCAATGACAATTCCTCAAACAAATAATACCTCCATGGACTTGCTCATGGTGCTGGAATTATGATGCGTCAAATGTGCCTGTCTATATCGATTATATATCTAGAATTTTGTGTGATGACCAAAAATTGCTTATCTCTGCACTTGGATGACACATAAAGAATTTGCAAATGGAAATGCACCATGCATTGCGTGAGAATTATGAAAAATTGTCACTCTCATATCGAAATTGTTCTGCAATTTCAGCATTTGCTGTATTTTCTCTTCCAAATATCTGTTTCTTATGCCCTAGCTCACTGACCCGAATTCTCTCAGACTGTGCTTGTCTTGCAGAAATCCCACTGTCATCTGTGTCTGGCAAAATCTCTTGGGCTGATCAAATGCAAATACTGTTGAGGTAGGCAACTGATGTACTTATGTTCATCTTTTGCAACCTGACAAAAGATAAAAAGCTATTAATTTTGGTAGGTGCATCGATATGCTTTAATTTTTTTTTTTTTTTGTGACATGGTCTAAATAAGATTAATCTTTATCATGATGTTTATTATCAAGGTCTATAATCAAAGTCAAATTAAGAAGCTTTATTACTTTGAATAAGAGCTATTAAAGATGCAAAAATGGGATCTATAACGGGTTCTCAACTTGGCAAATACAATAACTAAATTTCAATGAACCTGCATATTATAATCTATTTAAATCTGACTTTCTCATTAAACTTCACAATTCATCTTTGTTCTATTTAAATCTTACACCATCTCAAAGAACTTTTCATTTTCTTTGTTGTAAAGGAAAGGCGGGGAGGAGTAATCAGGGAGACTATACTTTGTTGCTCTGTTGAGTAATCCTAAAATTCCCACTTCTGCCACGAAGTATTGTGATTTAAAATTGCAAGAAGGTTTTCATCCGATACCACTCACAACCCAGTTATCTTGGGTAGGCAAGTCTTATCATTATCCTACTGAGCTGCCAGAGCTCCAGTTAATCTTCACAAAACCTAGTTCAGGTTACTCTACAGACCCTGCCTTTCGTCCACCAATCATGACAGTAATTTATGTAGTGACAGTTCCAGGATCAAGTGATTTATGTTTTTAATGGTTACTGCATTTCGAGCGTTCCAGATATACCAACAGGCATAGGCTATCATTCTTAAGAGTTATCAGCTCGTACCAAGTTATTCGATCTCCTGACCTCACATTTGTAAAATATCAGCCCGTATGAAAAAGTCTCTATCACCAGTGATTAGTGGTCTCCCATACTTGTTTGTTAACATAATCATAATATTTTTCCAGCAATTTATATATATATATATATATCAGCAAGGTATCCCGGTTCACTTTTTGTTGCAGTCAATTAGGTGTGTATATAATTTTGTTCTGATCACTCTTGTAGTTTTTCACTGTGCATGAAAGACAATTTTTATTCAGCACTAATTGCTTGCTCGTCCTGTTTCAGACTTTTGGATGAGAAATGTGAGGACTGTGGAAAGACTGTCAATGGTGGAGGATGTAAGAAGCATGGACTATTCTGTTTCCATTATCTCTAATTTCTCCTTGGATGAGAAACATGAGGAACATGGAAAGATTATCAAGTGGTCTACCTCTCCTCTCTCAAATAGCTATCTTTTGTAGGTTTTATTGGTACTTGCTAGAGGATGGCTTTGCTCCCTACTCCGAGTATTCAGCATAGTGCGTTGTGAAATTCTGAAAGATCTATGCTCAAAACTCAATAGTGGTGACTGTTGGCACCCCATCCAAGAAATCCCACTCGTTGTGGTTGATTGAGTTAAGATTCAATAAGAAGATTTCTCTGCAATGTCTAATTTTTATTCTTCAGGTAATGCTTCAAACTTCTTTCTTCTTCCGCACTTGTCATTTAATTACTGCTTCTGCTCTAGGATCCATTTCTATTACAAATCCTCAACTTGATACTAAAAAGTTCACGGTTTTCCATGCACAAGCTTCACATAATTTGCCACAAAGCAGCTAGACATTTGGGTTGCTCTGTTTTGTTTGCTAAGGAAGCACATAATGAAATGGTTATAATGCTAATGGGGTACAACTAGTCCACCATTTTTTCATACGAGTGACTATTCCTCAAAACAAATAATACTCATATGGACTTGCTCACAGTGCTGGAATTCATGCGTGGATGTGCCTGTCTGGATTGATGATATATCTTGAACTTTGTTTGGTGCTCAAATATGGCTCATCTTTCCACTTATGGAAATGCACTATGCTTCGTGTGAGAATCATGAAGAATTGTTGCTCCTACTATACCAATATTTTTCTGCCATTTCAGCATTTGTTGTATTCTCTTCAAAATATCTTCTTTTTTTTTTTTATGCCCTAACTCAGTGACCTGAATCCTCTCAACTGTGCTTGTTTTGCAGAATATCTCGCTGTCTTCTTTATTTGGCAAACTCTCTCAGAAGGATCAAATGCAAACACTGTTGAGGTAGGCAAATGATGTGCTTATGTTCATCTTTTGCAACTTGACAAAAGAAAAATAAAAAGGCCATTTATTTTGGTAGGTGTAATAATATGCTTTAAACTGTTTTTTCGGTGATATGCTCAAAAAGATTAATCTGTATCATGATGTCAATTATCGAGGTCTACATTCAAAGTCAAATGAAGCAGCTTTCTTACTTCCAACAGCAGCAGCAATTGTAAAGATGCAAAAAATAGGATTTAAAACAGGTGTTTTCGATTTAGTGAATATGACAATTAAATTTGAATGAATCCTGCAGATTATAATCCATTAAATCTGACTTCCTTGTCAAAGTTTAAAGTTCATCTTTCTACTATTCAAATTCCCACACCAGCTCAGAGCACATTTTCTTTTTTCTTCGTTTTCAAGGAAAGGCAAAGAGGAGCAATCAGGGAGACTATGCTTTGCCACTCTGACCCCACCAAGCTGCCAGAGCTCCCGTCATGGATAAGACAAGATTCATGCGCCATCATCGCTAGGGGGTTATCCTTGTGCCAATGCGTTCGTGAAATATCGGCTTGTGCCAATAGGCCACAATCACTGGTGATCAGCGATCCCCCATAGTTTTGCATTAGCGTCATCATTAGGGTCATTCAGGAAAAACAAAATCATCAAAACAATCACATTTTGTAGGCTTGCAATGGGAAGTACCCTGGTATGTCTTGTAGATTTTTGGTTGAAGTTGGGTGAGTATGTGTATACTGTGTATGTCTGATTACTCTTGTAATTGTTTATTTCACATGACAAAGTAATTTTTACTGTGGGCTACTTGATTTTCTCATCCCATGTTTTTTTTTTTTTTTGTTCCCATTTTCATCTCACACGCCATATATTAATCTTTTAGTTGAATTTGAACAGTACGATACAGTGATTGTGATTCGATCGAGATAATTATATTGACGATTGCGATCGACGAAAGTTGGGGCATTAAAGAAATGTCCAAGGCCTTAATGAGGTGAACTCCGATTAATGAAAACAAAAATGTTCCTTTTGTTTTTTTTATCCGTTTCACTTTTTATGCAATTAAAAAGTAATTTTTTCTCAACAATTTATAAGAATTTAAGACGTCTTCAAAACACTTATCTTCATCTGGTCAACCCGAGTTAGATGCCTTTATACGAAGTGTTATGAATCTTCTTGTTTTTTTGTTTATAATATATGTTAATACTTCACATGATTGACTTGAATAAGGAATGTTTCAAGAATACCTAAATATTTGTCGCTGATGAATTAGATTTATTGATTTTTCGAACAACACTGTGTGATATACTAAATTTGTAGATGTAAATCAATGATATAAGCATGTGTATAAGTCGGGGATATCATTTGTTAAGGTTAAAATAACTTTTGAAAAATTTCCCCTTGTCAAAAAAAGAAAATAAAATACAAGGCTTTACCGAAACTTCAAAATTTGTGGATGCCAAAAGATAATGTCAAGTCAACTTTTCATTATCCATAGTATGACATTGTTGTGGATCCCAAAAAATAATGTCAAGTCAACTTTTCATTATCATTAGACCAAAAAACAAAAAAAACAAAAACTTTTCATTATCGATAATATGACATTGTTCTTCTTTTCTCTTCGCCAAAAATATTGATATAGCATAAGAGGGATCCATCCTTGTTGATTGTTCTTAATATTTAAAGTAGACTCCAAATAAGAAAAAGCCAGTAATATGACATTTCGCACGTAAAGCGTGATATTGACACCTCAGAGTTTATATATTTCCCTTAATAGAATGCCGAGTTTAATACCAAAGAGAAGCAAAAAATAAAAATAAATAAAAATAAAAATAAAAAGAATTCCTAGTTAGTTCCCCGAAACAAGCCCCTTCTTCAAATTCTGTAGTGTGAAATAAAAGTTAAAATTTAATAGAAAAAAGGAAGATTTTATACATATATTTTCGAAATGTTTCAGGTGCTCAAATGCTAAATGCGGATTCAACTTGAATTTAACAATTGCAATAGTATTAAGCCCTAACACCATGCTGCAAAGGCATTGAATGGGCTGTCGTTGGCATGTTGGGCCTAGATAGATAGATAGCCCCAACTCTTGGGCCTTGATCCAAAAATGGATCCGATTTTATTGGGACTTGACGTATAATTCGGGTAATAAGGTAAAGAAGGTTGTTCGGCTGGGACAACGCTCACTAATTGTAGAACTAGATGGACCAAGTCGGACATTGACCATCAAAATTCTTACCCACCGCCCTAAGATTTTGGAAATTATTATACTTTTTTTATAAATAACAGCATCGAGGCGAGCTAGTGCCCATGAAGAAAGTTGCTTGCCCAAACTCGCTCAAGTCGTGCATTCAGCAAACAAAAAAACCATGTTAGGCGAGTCTTGGTAGCTCCGAGCTCTAAGAGAAGAGTCGTGGCCCTAGGCTTGCCCAATTGTTTTCCCTTATTTGGGCTAGGTTGAGCTAAGCTCGATGGGCGATTCTTTTTCTGCTCTCGAGCCTACTCAAATGAACGAGTATGTTTTGCATTCGAATACAATGCGGGCTATTCGAAATATTTGGTTTCATATTGAGAAAAAAAATGATAGACAATATACTTGATATCAACGTGGACCCACACGAGCTCGAAACTTATGGCCTAATTATGCGCGAAAACACACAATCAGGTATGGAGAACAATGAGTTATTACAATGGCTCTCTTTTAGATTTAGTTAATGACGGACTTTGTAATCTTTATAATTCCCTCTCCTTCCATATTCTAGCGTGATAAAGACGAGTCATCATCAATTCATCATCACCTAACAACAATTTATGGGACCATACGGTGAGTCGACCAAAGGACAACTTCTGTCAAAGGATTCAGTGCAAAACAAAAGCCGCCAGAAGATGGTGGAAGAAGAATTTTTTGCGAGGGAGAGCACTGAGTTCGGCAGAGCTCCAGCTCAGTTTCTGACGTCTCTCGGCCTTTGCTCCGACGACGACGGCTCCTTCTACTCGGCTCCTCGCCGTTCGATCGCTAAAGCTTAGTCCTCTCGCTCTCTCTTTCTATAGTTTTCGGCTTTCGGTTCAATGAATCGAGCTGAGCTCTCTGTTTTTTCTTGAATTTTCAGAGGAGAGGCTTCTTCATCGACTTTCCCCCTTCTCAATTTCCGTTGATGTTCTGGACCTTGGTTGTTGCTGTTAGTAATGACTAAAGTGAATCGCTGCTTGAAGCTGGCGTATATTAGTTCTTTAACAGCGAGGCGTTTTACCTGTTCGACAGAATGCATGACTCAGTCATAGATAGTTAATTCCTATTACATTCTGCTTACCAACGTTTTGATGTCCCATTGAAGTTGCACTGCTCGTCTCTTACTGCATTTTCCGTATAAAGTTGATAGAAATGCGATTGTGTGTGCTTTTAGTATGTCAAGTGCGGGTCATGTGCGTTTGATGTTCGCTGTTCATGCGTGCATTTGCTGTGTTAACTGACGTTGCAGATGTACATGGTATTACTCCTCTAAGCTACTGGATGTGAGAAGTTCTGGTACGGATGACCTACGTATGACGTTATATACATAGTCCTTGAGGTGCATAAATATGCATGGTGAGATGGGCATGTGTGGGTGTTTTCTGGCCGCTTTTGTTCACATGGGGAATGTGAGGATTTCAATATCATTTCGGTAGTGTTCTAGTTGTGTGAACATATCGAGAGATGCCGCATTGATGTTACATTTGTTTTCCATCAAATTGGGGCAATTCAAGGCTTGAAACATATAAAAAATGATGGTATTACATGTTGCCCTGATTTGAGTCAAGTAAAGCCATTAGTTGTCTGGTGTTACTTGTGCATAATTGGACCTCCTCGGTATGTATATCCATGTAAGAAAGTGACGCTTTGGATTCATTATGATTTCATATTGGATTGTCACATTGTTATGCTTGAAGCGTGCTTAAGTTGTCCTAGTAGCTTGCTGTCCGTATGTATTTGTGCAGTGAATGATAAACTTGCATTTGTGGCTGGTGGGGTCTTCGTTCGGTTGAAGTGGTTATTGGCGCTATCTGTTGGGCCAATGGGGGTGCCGCTGTCAATTTTTTCTCATATAGGACAATAGTGCATGGATGAAAGTTGCTTTCTTTGAGGTAAAGAAGTTGCGTCTATTGAGCTAAATCTTCACTGCAATATGTTGACTTCTTCTCAGCTTGCCCATCATGCTTTGAGATTGTAAAATATCAGCCCTCGTTTTATTGGTGGAGTAGTTGGTTGTTCATCCTTTAAAGATTAAAAAA
Source organism: Eucalyptus grandis (assembly GCF_016545825.1). Classification (NCBI taxonomy): domain Eukaryota; kingdom Viridiplantae; phylum Streptophyta; class Magnoliopsida; order Myrtales; family Myrtaceae; genus Eucalyptus; species Eucalyptus grandis. The sequence continues at coordinate 29,226,624 of NC_052615.1, read as the reverse complement.
TAAAAAAGAAATGCTAAGAACTTACTAGTTTCAGTTAGGTAGTCAAACCTTTAAGAATAGGTTTATTCATTGTTGGATGAGGTGGACTTCACATGGAACCCAACTTTTGACGACGCAAGTGAGAAATTGTGAATCCTAGAATTCATTCTTTATGTTGTGAATTCCCCTCTAGATCAAGTTACACCAGTCATTAGGTAATTAAAGGTAATTGGATGTGATGGTTGATCTGGCTAGTTTCGCCGGCTGCAATGGTGGCAACAGCATTGGAATGAGTCACCTTGGCAGTGGTGCTGATGCCAATGGCATGGCAGTGGCTGTGGGAATGGCGGTGCTCTCCCTTGCCCCATTCCTTTTTTTTTCTTTTATTAAGCTTATATTTGATAAGATACATAAAAATCTAGACATAATTCTAATGGACAAGTACCATAGAGATAAATAAATAAATAATTAAAATATGATTAAACATGAAAAAAGTTACACAAACATTATTGTTGATTTTGAGCAAGAGAACAACAGTCAATGCCGATTATTAAATAATATTTTATTCAAACGAGGGAAAAAAAAAAAACCATTTGAAAAGTGAAGTAACAGAGCCAATTTGCGTCCTGGAAAGTCTTGGACTTCTTGAGTTTTTGTTATATGCAGCAATGACAGTGCTAAAAATTCGCAGCAAGATGGGTGGCAATGATCTGCTGAAGGGTGCTGAGGTAGTAGTCAATGATAGGGAGCCACTTGATAGGAGAATGCTAGTCCTTTTGAACACGATTTTCCTGTTCATGAGTTTTATGCATAGACCATAATTTCCAGTAGATCATACTGTTAGATGGTTATTTGTGACTCCTTTACCATTGCCAGAGTGAAACAAAGCAACTTGCTTAATGGATTGTTTGGTGTGGTTGTTGTGCCCGACCCTTTTTCCTTTTTAGCTCAAAGCACGTGCTTTTGTTTTCCTTTTTGAATAGAGAAAGTTAGCCATCTCTGATGACTTGTAGTTGTCTACGAAATGTCTTGGTCTTCTTAAGTTTATGGTTTATGTACATGAACAAATATATGATTGTGGAAACTACAAATATCTGAGGATATTGTCCAACCATTACAAGACAAGCACTTGTGGACACAAAGTATTTTCTAATGATTCCTCTGACCACTGATGTGTATTCTTGAAAGTCTTGGTCTTTGTTTATTTTTATTTTTTTGGTAGGTGAAAGTCTTGGTCTTCCTAGCTTTTATAGTTTTCTCTCTCCCTTATCTCTTTATCACTTAGATTCACCACACCCATGCCCGTCCCCCTGATCAATGGTGTTCTCCTCCTGCTCGTATGAACTTAGCGGTCGTGCTTGTTGGAGTCCTGTCATTGATCTCATCCCATTCACCGGTCTGCTCTAGGAAGTTTGCTCGGAAAAGGTAGTTACATTTATCTTCTTGCTCTATTTTCTCCTCAAACTGATGCAACCGCAGCTGTGCTATCTAAAGCATCTGGTGGGCATTTATTTCCCAAGAGCAACCACCTGTTCTTTACGAAATCTTTCTATTAATGGAGGCAAAGAAGAGGCTACAACAGCAACAGAACTTTGGTTCTTAAACCGATTTGATGCTTATATATGATCTTGATTAAAGTTGATCTCAAATACTTGATGCCAATTTTAATAACAAAGAATTGTTTCTTCAATTTTTTTAGATAGTAATATTAGGACATCAAGATTAATTTTTAATCTCTCTATCATTGATCTCTTTACTAAACATGCACTGACATGGAATGATTTTACTAAGTACAAGTTTGGGATTTTACATGGAACAATCACATATCTGTTTGGAATTTTAGTTCATTAAATTGGGTAAACAACAATAAATATCGTATAGGATAGCTTCATTCCTCTTAGAACAGATTCACAGGAAATTCACGTTTACTATAATTTCACGGCGCCAAACAAAATAAATAACTTTTGTTGTGTCTTTTCACTTATTTACTGTTATAGTAAGAAGTCCTTGTTATATAGATATAGTAGATTTACCATCAACCGAAAGGGATAAGGTGAATTAATAAGGTGCTTGTGATTTAGTATTCTTTTAAGGTGTGCCACTATAATTAATCGAGTTAAGTCAATTCGCAAATTAAACTTCACATGAAGTAGTTTCTACTGAAGCCCCAAGGGTGTTGCATGTGGACGATTTGTTTTCATCGTGTGAAAACCAATGATACTTTTCCCTATGAGCCCAGGAGAGAGGGAGAGAGAGAGGGCACCGATAATGCATGTAACCGGGTAATTAAGGGTTTAGTACATGTTTTAGATATAATTCGTTGAAAAAAAGTGTAAATGAAAAGCAAATGTTTATAATCGTGCATTCCCGCTACCAGAAAATAAAAGATATGATAGAGAAAAGGGAGAGGGAAAAAAATACAAAGTCACCACCTGAAAGAAGTGAAATGCTCGTACCAAAAAAGAAAAATCATATTGTTAAACAGATTAATATGATTCTAATCTCCTTGTGGAATTTTTATTATGATGTTACCAAATTATGAAAAACTCTTCATTTTTTTTCCTTAATCGTAGACCAATAGAAGACAAAAAGAAAAGAGGGACATTTGCTTTAATTCAAGGTAAATAGGAAATACATTGTTGATGGAGAGCACGTAATGTCTGGGTGAACTTCACACGATTCAGAATACAAAATGTTTAAAGAACGCTTCTAGATGGGATGCCTTCTTGCTGCACAAAAAGATTTAGATAAACAGACGAAAGGCTGGATGGAAAGCACGTGCTCTCCGAACGATTCCGCTCATTGATCGCTTATTGTGGATATGTGATCAATATAGGCTTTAAGTGGCAGTTACAATGTTAAAACTTCGCAGCAAGATGACGACTACGATCTACCGAAGGGTGCTAAGGTAATAGTTGATAATCGGAATCGCTTGATAAGAGAACGATGATTTGATGCATAAAGTATAATTTTCATTAGATTATGTAATGTCAGTTAATGATTATTGACTCCTTCACTATTTGCAAAGTAAACTAAAGCAACTTAGTTAATGGATTAGTTGGTGCACCTGACCTTTTTTCTTGTTTAGCCCAAAGCATGTACTTTGTTTTTCTTATTGAACGGATAAAATTAGCCACCTTTGATGTCTTTACATGGTCATTCACATTGAAGGAGGAACCGATAATCTTCTCATATCTTAAACATATGCAAATTTTCAGCACTGTAACCACCACGTAAAAGCCTACATTGATCGCATATTCAACAATAAAGCAGAAAACAAGGACCATGAAATCATAGAGATTTTAATAATATATGAATGCGTGAAAAGCCAACACAACACTCGTAAGTAATGAAGTTTTTGACGAAAATACGTGTGAGCTCTAAGTTGGTTATATGAAGAAAAATCACATTTATCCTTTGTTTTGGATGCCCACAAGAAAAGTCTAGATCCGAAGAAAAGGGAGAACAATTGACAAAACAGGCACTCTTGGACAAAAAACTATTTTAGTTTGATTTGTCTAAACTTTAGTGTGCATCTTTTGAAAGTCTTGGTCCTTTTTTTTTATTCTTTCTGGTAAGTGGACGTCTTGGTCTTCCTGGAATTCATAGCTTTTTCTTTCCATTCATTCATTTTTACTTTGCTTTACCATAACACCTTGTTGTTCTCTACAGTGATTGATTTACCCATGGCCATTGGAGAGATCATTTTGGGTTTCTTCTTTCAGGTCTTGTTTGACAAGTTGAGTTCTTTGGCATCCGACTATGCACAACGGGAAGGAACTGACACCACCATCCTTGATGACTGTAAGAGGATGCTAGTCACAATCAATGCAGTGGTGGATGATGCAGAGGAAAAGCAACTTAGCGGTAATTGTCTAGCGAAGCTATGGCTCGATGATGTTAGGGACTTGGCTTTTGACATAGAAGACTTGCTCGATGAGTTTGACATCAAAGCCAATCAAGTTAAGTCGGAGGTGGAATCCAGAACAAGTAGAGGGCAATGGAAAAGGAAGTTCTTTTCTTTTACACAACCAGGCTCACTTGTGTCTGACACTAAGGTCCAAGATATCAATGGTAGGTTCGAAGTGATTGTCAAAAGGAGGGATTATCTAAGCTTGAGAGACAATGTTGTGGACAGATCCAACTACATCAGCAGAAGGGATCCCACTAGTTCTCTACCGGAGCCTCGGTTTTTCGGTAGGGAGAAGGAAGAAATGGAGATACTCGAACTATTGATCCGTGAGGTCAAAAATTATGATGCCACACTAAGCATAGTCCCCATAGTTGGGATGGGTGGTATTGGAAAGACGGCCTTGACTCAGTGGCTATATAATAATGCCAAAGTGAATAGCTATTTCGAGAAGAGAGTATGGGTTTGTGTCTCAGATGTTTTTGATGTCTTTGACATAACAAAGACTATTTTGCGGTTGATCACCGGATTGTCCAGCGAGGGTAATCTTAATGAGCTTCAAGTTAAGTTGAAGGATAGTCTATCTGGGAAGAAGTTTCTTGTGGTTTTAGACGATATTTGGAATGAGAAATACGAAAAATGGACTGCTCTCTTAAAGCCATTTGAAGTGGGGACTAAGGGAAGCAAGATCATCATCACGACTCGCAACCTTAATGTTGCTTCCATAACAAGAGCTTCGCCTTATCCTTTGAGGGAATTGTCCTTTGATAATTGTGTAAGCTTATTAGCCTTTCATGCTCTTGGAGCAACAAATTTTGAGAGCCACCGGGCTTTTAAAATAATAGGGAAGAAAATAGCTGAAAGATGTAAAGGTTTACCTTTGGCGGCAAAGATGTTGGGCGGTGTCCTACGTACTAAAAGTAATCTTAATGAATGGGAAGATACCTTAAATAACAAAATATGGGATCTTCTGACTGCACAGAATGATGAGGTTCTCCCAGTTTTAAAATTGAGTTATGTCCATCTTCCTTCCTATTTGAAGAGATGTTTTGCTTATTGTGCGGTATTTCCCAAGGATTACG